>NC_056737.1:531993287-532120787 GCF_019279795.1 Protopterus annectens | reverse complement strand
TATTTTCCAGGTCATCCAGCTTTGTTTGTAAATGTGTATTTTGTTTCAGCCGAAACTCAATGTTGATTTCCTCTTCTTGTATTCTATTTTCCATGTCATTCACAGCTTCTTCTATGCCTGTCATCTGGATCTTCTGTTGTTGCAGGTCCATATGTATTAAGTCTATTTGTTTTGTAGTTTTTTCTATGAAAGTGTCTATTTTAGTATCCATTTTATCCTTCTTAGCAGTAAGTTGCTGGACTATAATTATCAGAGACTGAAGTTCTTTCTTGATGCTGGAGTCTTGAGAATTTGTCTTACTGGAACTCATTTCAGACTGATAAACTGACAGGAACATTTCCAAAGTAATTTCTGACAGGAATATTATTAAGATTTCCTTTCTTTTTTAGATATAGTTCAAGAACTATATAAAACAAACATATTTAGAAAGAAAATTACTTCAAAAATTAATTTTTTAAGTAATTAATTCCTGTCAATGTAATGAAATTGGTGGAGCTGAAGAAATCTGCTGCTATCCTGTGTTCATCCTTGGCCACACCCCCCCTATGCTTTCTATGTCTGACTGCAATGAAATGAATGAATAAATGCATAACTATGAGTGAAAGTCGAGACTCTTGTGCATACAGGTTCATAGGTAAATACAAGGCTATCAGTCAGCAGACTATTAGAAGCCCAGCAAAAATACTTAGAGGTCTGACTCAGACCTTGTAATTTGTCTCTGTGTGGTAAAGACCTTAACCAATCCATGCATATCTCTGTAACCATTACAAAATACAATAATCATGAATTAAGCCAAAAATAATGAGGTACAAAGGAACAAAACCAGGGCCAAATGTTACAAATTGCTATTATAAATGTGCTATAAAAATCCTTATTTAGTGAGTGCCATCACCAGTGATTTCAGAAAAAAAATACTTATGGTGAAGAACCAGAGGCTTTCTGTAAAACCAGTGGCAGTTGAGCGCATGCTCACTCACTGACAAATTCATTAATTTGCTTCTTTCACTCACTCACACACACACACACACACACACACACACTGAAAGGCAAGAATCAAGCAGAAAGCCAAAAATAATGAGGTGCAAAGCAAATATTGCATATTACAATTTCTACATAGCATCTAACGCCTGAATATGAGTACACCATTGCATCTGTATGGATGCATGTAAATAACATTTTACATTTGTAAATATTTTGTACCTGTGCTGTATGTTAATATAATATGTGTTACGCTTTATTATTTGCATTTTCATTTAAATCATGGGTAGTCACTAAAAATAGTTACCATCATAGTGGGAGGGTCATTCCTAGGCAACAAAAGATCTGATGTCTTTCTCTGCCCATTCTTCAATGTATGGGTCTTGGATCCAAGTTGGATCTGACTTCAGACACTTCCAAGGTTTCGGATCTTTTGCTCAGGCTCCTCCCAGTATCCATAATCCTTAGTATTAAATAAAATATCTCAGATCTCATTTGCCATCACAAGCATCTGTTGGTGCTTAGGAGATAAAATTTGTTATAGTTATAACTCTAGGTATATTTCTACTTTTTTGTTTTTTTATATGGCCAGAATCTGCCATATCACCCATGCACTAAGTCTCTCAACAGCAGGTACTGTTATGACTCTGTCATAGTCCATGTTGGTGTGAATGACTTGAGATATACCTCCCTGGACTATATGAAGAGAGACACGATTGAGCTCGCTGAATATGTGTCTCAGGCAGATATGTTCCAAGTCTTAAACAACATTCTACCGTCACCCAAAATGATGCCTCAGTACAAACAGAACATGATTGACTTTAACAATTGGCTTAATTTCTGGTGTCATTCCAAGGGGGATCCAGTACATGACAGCCTGGGAAGACATGATCGACAGACCATGATGCTTTGCCACAGATGACCTGCATCTGTCTCCTTTGGGCTTCAGGCTTCTGGCAAAGGCTCTTGCCTCCCTCATAGTGCCTATTTTAGGAAATGCCATGAGGTCAAAACTGCCAACATGAAAATCTGGGTCTATATTACAATATCAAAAGCTCAGGGTCAGTGAACATCTGTTTATCGGCCAATAAACTGCGAAATGTCAGTTCCGCAAATGGCCACTACAGCAAATTTTTTCCTAGGGGGAAAAAAATTGCTTGGACATTGTCATGGATTTGCCCTTTTCCCCACTGTAGTGTGATCTTGGAGTGGGTATATTTAATTAGGGGGTGTGGGGGGGGCGCAGCCTGGTGCACAGATTTGTAATGCTGTGTCATTTCTGCCTGGCCAAGCAATTTTTTTCCCTTTGGAAAAAAAGTCGCTGTTGTGGCCATTCGTGGAAATGACATTTCACTGTATATTGGTTGGCTAACAGGTATTCGCTGACCTGAGCTTTCGATGTCATAATATAGCCATAGAAAATTTCATCACAACACAAATTAAAGGTCATGCTACTAAATGCTAGGAGTTTAAACATGAAACTGCACTTACTGCAGGCATTCTTAACCCTGGGAAATGCTGACATTTATGCAGTCACAGAAACTTTGTTTAAAACTGCAGTGAGCACCCCAGCCATACCAGGTTACTCATCCTATCATACATTCAGACCTCAAACCATGGGCAACAAAGCAAAAGGAGGTGGAGTTGCAATATATACTAAAGACATGCACGCCTTCATGCTGGTCAAACAGTATGATGCACAGGAGATACTTCAGGTGCAGTTAACTGTTGACAAGACCGCTATTCAAACCATAGCTAGCTACAGGCCCCCAACCTTGACTCAAGATGCCCACTCCACCTATCTGGACCTCTTTAAATCTATCAAGATTCAACCCTTTACCCTGATCCTAGGTAATTTTAACTATCCAACCATAGATTGGAAGAACTGCTCATGCCAAAGCACACATGCCCAGAGATTCCTTGATTTCATCAATGCAGATACCTTGGACTAGCTGGTCGACAATCCCACAAGAGATGATAATATCTTGGGCTTGGTATTAACTAACATGAGTAACCACTGCAGCATCCCTACAATGTCACCATCCCTGGTAAGATCGATCACAAAGCGGATAGTTTTGAAGTCACCATCTCCCCCCAACCCCCCCCCCCCCCAGCTAGGGTCAAACAAAAAAAAACTTCTCCAAAGCTGATTACAACCTCTTGAGAAAAAGTATAAACAAAACAGCTTCATAGCCTCCTCCCCCTCCATAGGAACTGGCGCATATGTCCAAACCTACAACAAAGTACTATACAAACATTTATATAGCTGCATGGAATCAGGAATACCTGACAGGACAAAATCCTCCTCCTCAAGGAAGAGTAAACCTGTCTACTGGACATCTGCAATAAATAAACTCTACAATAAAATGAAAAAAGTTGCTGCCCAGGACCAAGAAGGAGCAGGTGCCTAATTGAAAGCAATCTCTCTTAGCCTAAACAAGCAAATAAGAGCACTAGTGAAATCTTTCAAAGCAAACTTCGAGTCCAAACTGGCAACATCTACTAAAGATAATCATGAGGCCTTCTTCACATATGTCCACAGTATCAAAGGAAGCACTCAGATCTGCTCAGAACTGGTGGCCAAGGACATCACATACACAAATGCCATAGATATAGCCAACCTGCTGGCAGACAGGTTCAGTGAAAACTTCACCCCCTGTCCCCCCCATCAGTACATCAGGACATCCCCAGCACCTGCCCACCTTCCCCTTATCTCTAGGGAGCAAGTCATCACTGCCCTCTCAAAGGCAAAAAATATAGCCTCCATGGGACCAATAACATCCCAGGCTGCATCCTAATGAACTCAGGCAGGAACTTGCAACACCATTAGGCACCCTATTCAACCAAAGCTTGAGTACTGGCTTCATCCCAGCAGAGTGGAGGACAGCCACTGTCATCCCTTTGCACAAAGGTGGAGCATCTACCAGTCCATGAAATTATAGACCCATCAGCCTAACTAACCTGATCTGTAAGGCCATGGAACGGATTATCATGGACCTCATTAACAAGGACATTAGCAAACTCCAAACACTCAATCCCACAGAGTTTGGTTTCATCAAGTGGAGGTAATTGCCTGTTAAATTTGGTTGACTTCTTTGAGACAGTCAGCAAAGGCATGGATGAAGGGAAGACAGTGCCCATCACCCACTTTGACCTGACCAAAGCCTCCGATATTATTCCCCACTTGGGTATAGGTTCATAGGTAGGTACTAGGCTATCGGCCCAGGGGCCTACGTAAGCCTAGCCAACAAGGTTCCCTGGCTTACGCCATCCAAGAAAGTTATTTTCCTGTGCCACTGTCGAGCAGAGACACAGAAGTGATCCCCGGGGTGTATTTCCTATTTTCCATCCACTCATCAAGATTTTTCTTGAAGAGTGCTAATGAAGAACTTTGCTTGACATAGATGGGTAGCCTGTTCCAGAGTATGGGAAGTCTCTAGGACAGGAATCTATCCCTCCAGCAAGTCCTGTTTATTGTGGTGACGAGGTTTAGGTCCCTAGAGCATGTAGCTCGGAGAGTTTGGAATTTCTTTAGGTGTAGCATGTCCAACAGCTCTAGGTTTGACATAGCTTTATATGTTAGGCAGAGATCACCTTGGAGTAGGCGATATGCTACGGAGTAAAGCTGGAGTTTTTTGAGACAGTCAGTGTAGGGCATCTGTTTGAGGCCAGTAATCCTCTTTGTGAGGTACTTCTGTGGCCTTTCCAGCTGCTGCAGATGTCTTGAGAGGTACATTCCAAAAGGGGCGTTGTACTCTATAATGGGTCTAATGAGTGTCGAGTACGCATGCGGTGTTAAGTAGATTGCTGCCTATGTGGTAGTTCATGGGTAAAGAGTTTTTACCAAAGGGGATGACACTGCACTTTTTGGCATTGAGCTTGAGGCCATGGCTCTGACACCAGGCATCTGTCTCAGTGAGGCCCTTCTGTAGGATGTCCACATCATTTGGGGACTTGACTATGGCTCCTAGTTTGCAGTCATCTGCAAACTTCATTAGCCAGAGGCCTTCTGTGTTAGCCTGTACTTCAGAGAAGTAGATACCAAACAGGAGAGGTCCCAGGATGGAACCCTGTGGTACTCCACTTGTCACTTCTTTGAGGTCAAATTTGGAGTCTGCAACTGTGTGGGTTCTGTCACTGAGCCAGTTGGCAACCCATCTTGTATTGTAGGGATTTATACCTAGTTTAGTGAGTTTAGCTATAATTCCAGAATGGGGGATGGTGTTGAAAGCCATGGCGAGGTCAAGATAGGCTGTGTGAACCACCTTACCTTCATCTACAGCTTTGGTGACTACCTCAAAGAAGTCTATCAGGTTCAGAAGGCATGATCTGTCTTTCACAAACCCGAACTGGGTGGGATCCAGAGTTTGGAGTTTACCAATGTCTTTGTTTATGAGTTCCATGATGATACGATCCATGGCCTTGCAGACCAGGCTCATCAGGCTAATAGGTCAATAGTTCCCGGGATCAATGGTGGCTCCCCCTTTGTGGAGTGGGATAACTGTTGCTGTGTGCCATTTAGTGGACACAAAGCCTGATGTGAGGCTATAATTGAACATGGTGCTTAAGTGGGGAGCCAGTTCGTTCTGAAGTTCTTGTAAAATGCAGCCTGGGATGTTGTCCAGTCCCATGGATGCTGTGTTTTTGGCTTTAGAGAGTACAGATTTTACCTGCATAGTTGTGATTACAGGGACTTTGCATTTTTCCTGTATAGATATGGGCCCTTTAGGGGGTGAGATAGGGGTAAAGTTAGCACTGAACCTATCTGCCAGGATGTTGGCAATATCAGTTGGTTCTGTACTTTTCGTGCCTTTGTGCTGTAACTCAGAGCAGATCTGGGTGTTGCCATCGAGATTCTTGACATAGCTATAGAATGCTTTGTGGTTGTCCTTGGAATTAGTGGCGATTTTGTTTTCATAGCTAGCTTTGGAGGATCTTATAAGGGATCTCAGCCTCTTACTGAGGCTGACCAGGGACCTTCTCCACTCATGGGATTTTACTCTCTTTTGCAACAGTTTCTTCCTTCTGTTGTACAGTTTGTTTATGGCGGGGGACCACCAGATTGGCTTTCCTTTTTTGGAGGATAGCATCTTGGTTCTGTTTAGGATAGCACGATCCATGCACTCGTGTAAGTGCTTATAGAGTGCATTTGTGTAGGATTCAGCAGTTGTAACTGTATTGTCCATCTGCATGGGTATCATGAAGTTCACCACTTCTGTCTTAAGAAGCATGAAGTTGGCTTTGGAGAAATTTTTTACTGTGGTTTCCTTAATGGGGGGTGGAGCGGGATTTGGATATCAAGGGTGATTAGCTTATGGTCGGATCGAACCAATGAGGAGTTGACTTCAGATGTGGAACACCGGTCACTTATGTTGGTAATGACTAGGTCTAGGATATTGTTGCCCCTGGTGGGGGTGTGAATAAGTTGATCCAGGGCACTGGAGTTTATGAATTCCAGAAAGCGTTGAGCTAAGGAGTTGCTACACGAGTAGTTTTCCCAGTTAATGGTGAGGTAGTTGAAGTCGCCCATTATTAGGGTGTTTGGTTGAACCCTAATATTTTTCAGTACATCAAGAAAGAGGAGTGGGAGTCCTGGGGCATGGTGGGGGATCTGTAGCAAGCTACAGTTTGGATTGCAGTTTTGCCCAGAGTTAATTGCACTTGGATAACCTCGGATGCATTATGCTGAGCAACTAGCCTGGAGGTGTGGGTATCCTTAATGAATATGGACACACCTCCACCTTTGTTGTTCCGGTCCAGGTTACATGGCTGAAAAGTTTGGTATAAGTTATAGCCTGGTAGTGCAGGGGTGCTCTCTGGAGCCTTGAACCAGGTCTCAGTCACTGCACAGATATCAGTTTTCTCCATTTTAAGGAGTGCCTCGAGTGAGTGCATTTTGAGATTTAGACTTCTAGCATTGAGTAGCATTACCCTCAGTTTTTGCTTGCCTGTTCCTGTTATGGTGATGAATTTGTTATTTGAACTCTGCCTAAAAATGGCACTATAGGGGCAGCAAAAGCCTTAGCCAGTATCCGGAATCCCAGGGGCGATAGGTGCAGGCCATCTTTGGCAAAGCATCGTGGTCTGTCGACCATGTCATCCCAAGCAGACAGATACTGGATCCCCTTAGAATGACACCAGAAGCTTAGACAATTGTTGAAGTCAATCATTTTGTCCTTGTACTGCGGTATCATTCTGGGCAATGGCAAAATGCTACTCAGGGCTAGGGCCATACCTGCCTGGGCTACAAGATCGGAGAGCTCTTCCATGTCTCTTTTCATGTAGTCCAGGGAGGTACATCTTAGGTCATTCACACCAACATGGACAATGACAGAGTCATATTTGTACTTGTGGAGTGACCTGAGTGCATGGGTTATGTGGTGATTCCTGGCACTTGACAGGCAGCTGACCATAACCTTCTCCTTGTTTAGCCTGGTGAGTGGGACATCAGTGTGCCTGACTATAGAGTCACCTATGACTAGTGTGTTGAGTACGTTGTTTTGCCTTATTGGCTGTGGTTGAGTGGCACACTGAGTCTGTGGGCTATGTGTCATTTGGGTTGTGTTGGGGGATGGAGGTTGCTTGCGTTCTGCTTTATAATAGATAGACTCTCTCAACTAGGCATCAATCCATATGTTACCAGATGGGTAGCAAACTGGCTTACTAACAGAACCCACCTAGTCAAAATAGGGGAAGCCACCTCAAGCAGTAGACCCATAACAAACGCTGTACCCCAGGGATGAGCCTCAGGGCCTTTCTTGTCTAGGATATACTTTTCTGAGGTGCAGGCCAAAACCAGTGGGCTATGGCTGACCAAGTTTGCAGATATCTGCAAGCTGGGCACTGTCATCAAATCCCCTAGTGATGTGGACATCTTCCAAGAGGGTCTCACCCAAACAAATGACTGGTGCCAGAAACATGACCTCAAACTGAATGCCAAAAATACATCATCATTCCTTTTGGGGAGAGTGATGCCCCCACAAATTATCACAATAATAACAAGGTCGTAAGCATGCAATAAGTTGTGAGGAACTTGGGCACCCAGGTTGATAGCAAACTGACTTTTGACCACCATATTGTTTCCATTGTATGGAAAGCTTTCTACATGGCCCACCTCATTAGTAAGGATATCTTGTCCAGAGACAACAAGATCATATCATCCCTGTATTCTTCCTTTATAAGACTCATTATTGATTACAGTGCCCCTTTTGGCATGTACCTCACAAAGCGCACGCAGCAGCCAGAGAGACCACAGAGGTTCCTCACCATGAGAATCCAGCATCTCAAACATCTACCCTACACAGATAGGCTAAAAGCCCTGTCCTTCTACTTAGACTCATACAGACTTCTCAGAGGTGACCTCTGCCTGGCATACAAAGCAATCTCAGACCCCGCCTTGATGGGACTGCTGCATATCCGCAAGTCAAGCTCCACTCGAGTAACCCACACGTATGACCTCAACCTTGTCTGTGACATCAGTAGGACTGATTTGTGTCCCAGAGACTCCTCCTTCTGTGGAATAGACTCACTCTGAATGTCAAGCAGAGTACCTCATTAACCCTTTTTAAGCGCAACCTGGATAACTGGATGGGGAACAGAAAATACACCCCTTGGATTCCACCTGTGTCCATGCTGGACAGGAGCATCGGGTGCTGACTTGTCAGAATATGGGCTAAATTCTTGACTAAGCTTGTACGGGCCTCAGGGCCAATAGCCTAGTAATTTATTATGATCCTATAGACTTTTGTTCTATACATTATCATTTAATCTTTCTGGTAGAATAGTTTTTCTATACTTTTTACATTGTCTGCTAACTCTATTGTACTCCTAGTTTTTTCTTCCTTTCCAAAAAAAAAAGCTTGTTATATATTTTTAGATACTGTTTTTCTCTTGTTCTTTCTTCTTACTTGCTAGTCTTCTTTTTACAAGCTGTCTGACAAACCATCTGGTTTTCAAAAAGTGTACAACTTGTTCTAATCAGCTGCCCAATTCAGATGTACATGACAAATGTGTTTATTTCTTGGGCCCCTTACTAGTGGCATAGCTGGGGGGAGGTTGAAAAGGGTGGTCCACCCTGGGTGGCACTTTTGGGACTTTTAATAGTTTTAATTAAAAAAACCCTGCTTTTTAAGGGCATTCTTCTTTAAGAATGGTCCCGCATCATCACATCCTGTTCTTCCGGTCCGGTGGCTCACATCACGTCTGTGCATGCGTTGTAGACATCCTGTCCACCTGCACAGTTTTAAAATACAGTAAAGCATTTGCTTCACCTGATGCAAGAGGAGTTTTGCTGCTTTGCTGCTTCTTGTTGTTCAAGTAAGAGGAGGTGAAGGTGTGTGTGTGTGTGTGTGTGTGTGTAAAATACCCCATTTAGGTTAGTGTTACTCATGTTCAAACCCTGTAGCGCGTGTGTGTGTGTGTGTGTGTGTGTGTGTGTGTGTGTGTGTGTGCGCGTGTGTGTGTGTGTGTGTGTGCGTGTGTGTGTGTGTGTGTGTGCGTGTGTGTGTGTGTGTGTGTGTGTGTGTGTGTGTGTGTGTGTGTGTGTGTGTGTGTGTGTGTGTGTGTGTGTAAAATACCCCAGTTAGGTTAGTGTTACTCATGTTCAATCCCTGTACCTTAGATAAAGGGAACAAAAGCCTAAAGTCTGTACCCATATCACCACTTATGATTCAAGGAGTTGAGTCCATGACTTTCAACTGTCCAGATTTTCATAGAATGTCTGGAATGTTTGGCTCATACTTTTGGTCGGTTCCTCTTAACATTTATGGTTTTCTGGCAAATCAGTGAGAACTGAATTCACTAAATAATGATAGCCATTTAAGTTTTAGTCTTCCTTTCTTTCAGGAAATGCATGGTAACACAAAACATTTTATTCTAGCAACTTTCTAAGATTATACAAGCAATGTTTAAAATGTGTCCCTGGTTTTGGGTTTTTGTACTCCCTCGAATAAATTTTGGCTTTTTCCAGATTTCTTGTGCTGCAAAATTGATTGATGTAGTTTAGTGTCAAATAGATTTTAGAAGGAGCTGAGAGCTTGAGGGGAAGACAGGTTTAGTGCTGCTCATGCCAAGTCTGTTTGCATTGTTAGTAGCTCAACAAGTAGTATACTTGTTTTTGATGTAGAAGGCTGTGGGTTCTACTCCTACAGTATGTAGATGGATTGCTGATACTGTACTATGTTGTACTTTAAAGAGGGGTGGATGCTGCAGTCCTAAAAATGTCCTCCTTTGCAGGAGATACCTAGTAACCTGTTATCAGTTTGCCATCCATTCCCTATTGCAATATTACTAGCTTATCATTTTTAATGTAACATAGGCAGTTTATTCTTCAGGGGAAACAGGCACTTTATTTGTAGATGAAACAATGAAATATAAAGTTGTTTGCTAGCAGCAACCTCTTCATTAGTTGCAGATCTCTTTAACATGACATTATTTAGATGACTTTTACTTCTGCAGAGATTGTGCTTGTTTACCGATATTGGTGGATTGTAATGACAAAAGTTTGAGTAGACTTTTATGATGGAAATGTTCTGAATTGGGCAGTTTTGTCATTATTGGTTCATACATTTTGTTTCATTGCTTACCGGAAATATGTTCAAAACAAAAAATGTAAACACGCTGTAACAAATGTGCTGTTTTATACAAAAAATATAATTTAATACAGTCAGTCAAGGGGGCCTATATTTTGAAAATAGCTCAAAGGTAAACTTTATCCGCCACTGGCCAGATGCATTTTCTTTGAATGTGTGTTTCAATGAATGTGAGTTTCAAGGGCAGAGGATTTTTAATGCTAAGTCTGTTTTCATTGTGAGACTGTATTGCTTTGTTTAGCAGATGTCTATCAGTATTTGTGCTATAAATTTAAAATAAAAGTTTTAAATTAAATCCAAATAATAATTTTAGAAGTAAAGCATAAAGCAGTATGCATATTAATGTTTATGGTAAATGGGGAGAAATAGCCCAGTAATGGGACACTGGAATGGCTGCAGGGAGCAGGGCTGTATATGGGGGTCCCCAATTTGACCATGATTTTGTGAGGGGGGAGGGTTGGCAATCTCAGACAGTCTCAGGCGCACAAACTCTAGCCACACTACTACTCCTCACACCTGGACACAACCTACTTCATCTGTGAAGCCTTTGGCCAGTGGGCCATCATTGAGAGGAGGAACAAACAGATTCTGAAAGGGCTTCTCCCAGCTCCTGTGGGAGAGAGTGCTCCTTCTGGTTCCTTGAAACCTTCTTCTGTTTCTTCTCCTCCCAAAAAATCCTCTGAAAAATAGAAGAAAACAGAGTGAAAGAAAAAAAGAAAGAAAAGGAGAGGTCTAAACCCTTAAGGAAGAGATCTGCAGATTGTTCATCTTTCTTAGCTCTGGCTTGCAAATTACTGAAACCCTCAGAGCCACTTCTCTTCTGAGATCCAATACTTACTGGATCAAATACTCTGCCAAGATTTTCCCTGGAGCCTGCAGTCAGCTATGCTCTTTTCCCCAATCTTGTTAAAGAAATTGTACTACCACTCCAGAACTTCCTTTGCTGCTTCACCATTCCAATGAACCAAGTCTTCCAGGAGTCTAAAAGCCAACAAAAAAGATGCAGTGTGATAGCTAGAAAACTCACACAAATAAAATAACAAAACACACCCAATGGAGGCCCTGAAAGGTTAAAATCCACTTTGATGAATAAAAAAAACAGTATTAAAATGCTTTCCTCCATACCACACTGGGGACTTAATCAGAATACATTGAATAAATGCTGAAGAAATGTTTAAGTATGCCACAATCAATCACCATTTACTTGAAATCCACCAATAAACAAAAGGATATGCGTTTGTCGCATAGTAGTATTGTCAAAAGTCAAAATACAAGGGGCTAAAAAATAAACCTATTAATATCTTTAAATGCAATTAAAAAATCCTTTATTTAACCAAATGAATACTGAAACCTGAACTATTTAAAAACAAAAGTGTAAAATTATTTATTTCAGTTGCAACTTTAACATTCGAAATATGTGAAACTTGTATAAAAACCCTCACTACAACCTATCTGCTTTTTCTTTTAATAGTGGCGTTATAGAGATGGAATCATTCAATCCAGGTGGGAAATAAGAAGCAAATCTCAGTTGCCATTGCAATTCCTTCTTGTTTAGCAAATTATTCAGCCTTTCAGAGCCTCCATTGGGTGTGTTTTGTTATTATATTTGTGTGAATCTTCCAGGAGTCTAACCAAAGCTGAAGTAGACAAGATGATGATGAGGTTCCTTCAGACCCAGATCCAATTGAGGGGTCATTCTGGCTCCAGCCTCCACTGGAGCCAAGGTAACAACTTCTTCTTAACACACAGTAGTTGCTCCTTTTCCATTCAAATATTTTGGATCGGGGCCCTTGGATCCATTTTCCAGCTGGGCCAAGTCTGCATCAGAGCTTAGTTCCTTGATGACAATGAGTTCTCTGATTCAGTCAGGTCTGGCTGCTTTGGAGCCATCTGAATGTCAGAGTCAAATGATCAGCATCACTTCTGATAGGGTAGGTTTGGATCTGAACTCTTCAAAGCTGTTCCTCCCTCTTAGGACTTTGCTATTAGATAGTTCCTCTGCAACATCATCCTGTGTCTTGGGTTGAGCCTCCCTCCTGGGGTTTGGCTCCTAGAAATTGGCTCTCTGGACTGATATCGAACTCCGCTTTCAATGCTTTTAAGAGAGTACTGTGTCATTCCAGAAAGAAGGTTGTCCCTTTGAGCTCTGGTCCACACCTTTCTCAAAGGATCTTCCAGGGTCCAGAACCTACTGTTCTTGTTCAGTTAGGACAGCCATAGGCCAAAAATTTCACAATGGCTCCTATTGAGCAGACCACCTCAACTTCTGGGTCCTCATAAGAGTATATCACTGAGGAGGTATACCAGAAGCACACATGCAAAAGGAGGCACCTAGTTTCTCCTCAAGAATCTGTCACCATGGACAATGACTTTGATGGAAAAGAAAGCTCCCCTAGATCTCCTCTTGAGAATGTTTAATTGAGGGAAATCCTTGAACTACTTAATGGTCTTCCCAGCTGCTTTCTCAAGAAGAGTCAGTCTTCGATGAGGCTTTTGGCTCTGTCCCTGCTTGTGTATGAGATGATAGACCTGATCTCCACACAGATTTAGAAGGAGCTAGACACAGCTGAATCCATCCTTAAAAAACCCAAAAAGTTTCTCATTACCCCTAAAGACCGATCCCAATGGAGTTAGAGCCCAGCCATAAATTCTGTGGTGATGGCAGTAGCTACAAAGAAAGAACTAGCAAAGGAAAGTTCTTCTGTCCACCCACTGAACAGGGAGTATTGAGCATTGGACAGATTTTGTAAGAGCTTTGATCTGTTTGGCACATGTTACATGATTTCCATAGGCTCATAGCGGGTTACTAGGCTTGTGGACCTAGAGCCTTTATAAGCCTAGCCATGTTAATCCCAGGTTGCCCTAATTGTCCTTGGTTAGATGGATGTAATTTACAGATGAGCACAGACTACCCCATCCATGAGGTACATGGGTGCCACCCCGGGTGAATTTGTGGTCACCCATCCATTTGTCCAGGTTGTGCTTCAATAGGGTCATTGAGGAGCTCTGCTTCACATGAACTGGAAGTTTATTCCAGAGCAGTGGCAATGTCTGGTGGACAAACCTGTCTGTCCAGAATGTTCTGTTTATGTCAATGGCAAGGTTGAGGTCTCTAGAGTGAGTGACTCTAGTGCTATTTAATTTGTAGATATGCATCATTTCCATCAGGTTGGAGTCAGAGGCTGCCTTGTTGGCCAGGCACAAGTCACATCTCAGTAGTCTATATGGTACAGAGTACAGTGACAGGGCTTTCAGTATATCCATGTAAGTCATGGTTTGGTTGCCCTGTATGGTTTTAGTGAGAAACCTCTGTGGTCTTTCCAGTTGCTGCAGGTGTCTGGGGAGATGCATGCAGAAGTGAGCATTGTACTCTATGAATGGTCTGGTTAGGGTCAAGTAAAGTGGGGTTATAACGTCCTTAGACCTGGATGGAATGCCTTTACTTATGAGATGCTCAATGTAGAAGGCTTTCCTTATCACCATGGAATCCTGATAGTCAAAGTTCAGATTGCTGTTAACCTGTGTTCCAAGATCTTGCACTGGGCACCACTGGGTGTTGCCAATATTGCAATTAGTGGAGAATTCCGGGTCTATATCAGAACATCGAAGTATTACTACATCGAATGTTCTAATATTGGACCATTTCACTCGAAACACCATAACATCGAACAATCAGAACAGCAAATTTTTCCAAAGGAAAAAATTTGCTGTTCCAACAAACATACACACAACACAAGCACACCAAAATACATAATCCACACACATACACTTCACAAAACCCTACAATAAACCATACATACACTACTAACTATCCACTTACCTTAACCCAACCTAACCCTAAGGTTCATAACTACCGCACACTCACCTTACCCGCTCCCTAACCCTAAAGTCCCTATCGCACACTCACCTTACCCGCTCCCTAACCCTAAAGTCCCTATCGCACACTCACCTTACCCACTCCCTAACCCTAAAGTCACTATCGCACACTCACCTTACCCGCTCCCTAATCCTAAACTCCCTATTGCTCACTCACTTTACCCGCTCCCTAACCCTAAAGTCCCTATCGCACACTCACCTTTCCCGCTCCCTAACCCTAAAGTCCCTATCGCACACTCACCTTTCCCGCTCCCTAACCCTAAGGTCCCTATCGCACACTCACCTTCATTCACACACTTACCTTAACCCGGTCCGTAACCTTCGCTTCACAGTTGAGGAAATAGCGAAGCTGCAGAAATGGCCCACTGAATACTTTCCCTAGGAAAGTATTCGATATTCTGCACCTTTGCTATTTTCAGCGTTCAATGCAAAGGGTTCGATATTAGAACATTTGAAGTAGTAATACTTCGATGTTCTAATATAGACCTGAGAATTCTGCTTTGCCAAATGGGATAATAGTGCACTTTTTTGTGTTTAGTTTTAGACCATGACTTTGGCACCAGCCATTTCTTTGTGTTAGCCCCTCCTGTAATATATTAACATCATTGAGGAATTCGATGATTGTGTCTAGTTTTCAATCATCAGTGAACTTAGTAAGTCAAAGGCTGTGTACTTTAGCCTAAAATTCCAAGAAATAGATTCCAAATAGTAAAGAGCCCAGTACAGATCCTTGTGGTACACTACTGGTGATGGGTCTACTGATAGAGGTGAAGTCTGTGTTCTGTTGGTGAGCCAATTAGCTACCCATCTAGTGATGTAAGGGTTAACACCTAGCTGGGAGAGTTTTTCAGTGATATCTGAGTGGGGTGTTGTGTCTTAGTCTTTGGTTAGGTTCAAATTGGCGGTATGCACTGTCTTACATTCATCCAGGGATTTGGTGACTTTCTTGAAGAAATCTGCTAGGTTCAATAAGCATGATCTACCCTTAATGAAGCTAGACTTGGCTGGGTCTAGAGTTTGAAGGTTGCCTATGTCTTTGTTGTTAAGGTCCATGATGATTCGTTCCATGCCCTTGCAGGTAAGGCTGGTTAGACTTATGGGTCTATAGTTCTGAAGGTCGGTTGATGCCCCCCTTTATGAAAGAGGATTACTGTTGCTGTTCTTCATTCTGCTAGTACAAAGCCAGTTCTCAGGCTCTGGTTAAAGAGAATGGCAAGTGGGTCAGCTAGGTCCTGTTTTAGATTGCTTAGTAAGCAACCTGGGATGTTATCTGCTTCCAATGAGGCCATGTTTTTGGCCTTGGAGAGCACAGATATGACTTGACCTCTAGAGATACTAGGTAGAGAACTGGTGTCAGGTATGATTTGAGATATGGCTGGTGGAGATAGGGGTGGAGTTTGCACCAAATCTGTCAGCTACCAGGTTGTAAGTTTCCTCCAGAATAGTGTGAGTGGTACCATCTACCACCAATTCGGCACATAGCTGGGCACTCCCTTTATATTTCATATGTGATTAAAGAATGCCTTATGATTTTCCTTTTCTAGGGATGCTATTTTAGCTTCATAATTAGCTTTAGAGGACTTTACAAGAATTCTGATTTGCTTGTTCAGTCTGTGGAGGGAATTCTTCCTTTGCAGAGGCAGTTGTCTCTTGTTCTTGGACATCAGTTTCTTCCTTTTGTCATGTAATCTATTTATACTAGATATCCACCAAGGTGGTTGTTTTTTCCAGAAGGGCCTAGTTTTAATCTGGTCAAGTACAGCCAAGTCTGTACATTTGCTAAGATGAATATACATGGCATTTGTGTACATCTCTGCATAGGAGTCATTATTGTGTGTGACTGCAGGGGGTATAAAACCTTTTATACCATCACTCTGTAGGCTGTGATTTATTTTGGAGACGTTCCTTAGTTCTGATGTTGTCAATCTTCATTCATTTTTGATGGCTGGGTTTCAGTTCCGTCCTTGGAATTGACTCAGCCGATATAACAACCTCGTGCCAGCCAGAAACTCACGAGCTAAGGTTACCCATAGTACCTTTCTTCCCTTCCCTCCAGATCTTGTTTGATGTGTAGAGTTTCAAGATGTGTCAGGCATCCTGTCAAGGTAAGTGTTATATTTTTTCACTATTTTTCAAAATTTTTGCTATTTTTCTTTCTTAAACCCCTTGTTATTCTTAGTCGCATATATTCCAACATATATAGTTGGAATTAGTGTGTGAGTGCTGTTTTCCCTTCCTTATTACCTTTTCTGGTATTTCTTCATACCATAGTTGGTATAGGCCCCTCCCTTCTTACCTCTAGGTAAATCTCTAATACCATTGCTGGTATTCTATCTTCCTCTTTCTGTTTACCCGTCTGGGTATACCTGTATTACTATTGCTGGTATTTAAAAAAAAAAATGTCCTCTCTATTACCGTGTGTGTCTGAGACTGCGTAAAAGACTTTCTGTCTGGTGATTTGTACTTTTTTGAAATGGCTGACAAAAACGTACTACTAGCTTTAAACAGTGTGACAAATGTGGCAGGAAGATGCCCAACTCCAATATGCATCTTTCCTGCATATATTGTTTAGAAATGCCTTATTTGCAGGTCCAACATCTGTGCGAGCTCTGTAAAGGCTTTAGTGCCCATACCTTAGCAAAGCATAAGAATAAGCTAATCTTAAAGGGTTTATTAAAGAAATCCTTTTTCAGAGGCTTTGTCTGAGGTGGAGGTGTCAAAACCTCCTAGGAAAGAAACAAAGAAGAGGAGCCACTCAGTTCCAGCATCTCCTCATTCACAAGAACCAAAATGTTTAAAGGCCAGGCTCATACTGAACCGAAGACTAAACAATCTAAATTGACAACAACATCTCTCTCGGCACCAGAGCCTAAGACTCCATCCACAGTGCCATCCCTGACCACAGAACTGACTACTACAATCGCCGTGGTACTGACCCCTTCCACGGTACCACAGACCCTCTTGGCACCAACAATAGCTTCCTCTTTGAAATTGGTCACTTCTCTCCATCACAATCTTCTGGTCATTTGACCATGGTTTAGAAGGTCAAAACACTAGCCAGGACTCAATATTCCCCATCCATTGACCCATTTGTTGGAAAGCAGTTCAGTCCCTTTATTAACTGACCAGAATCTTCATCGGGGATGTCCATTCGTTCCACCAGGAGCCTTTTGGAGCTTGATGTAGTGAGACTTGTGGATCAGCTCTTAGTGGCCAGAGGCATTCCAACCCCATCTAGGACCTCCCACCCATATGGAACCGAGTTTTTTTTCTCCACAGACTCCAGTATATCTTCTTCCTTCAACCTCTCTGCAGGATTTGGAGCCCTCAATGCCAATGCCCCTCCCAGTGCCAGCTTCTTCGGTACTATTGGTGGATCTTACCATGGTTCCGGAACCTACTCTGTGGACCTCAGCTCCGTTAGAGCATTCCCACCTACAGGACCATGACTTGGCTGCCGGCACTGAGATTCCTAGTATGGCACCATCTATAGTTCCGGTTGCTTTGGCAGCTTTGAGTCCTCTTAGTGCTTCTTCTCTGGAGGTGGGCTCATTGGTGTGGGGTGTGACCTCGGTTCCAAGGTTGTCCTTCTTGGTTCTGGACTCCCATCCCTCTTCAGGTGGGCCTGCCTTGCAGATTGTGGAGAGAGTGCTCGCCTCAGCAGGCTCACAGTTGGCACCGGAATTTCATATATATGTGTCCTCTGGATTGCAGCTGTCACAGTCTACTACACTGGGGCAATGGGCATGGGAGAAGCAAGATACCCCACCACAGGGTACTCTCTCTTCAGACCCCCCCCCGATGAGCCACCCCATAAGAGATCATGCAAGAGGAAGCATGTTGATTCACCAGAGGAATCTTTCACCGAAGATAAAGATTATGATGAAGGGGAAAGGTCTCCACGATTGTCCCCTGAAGATATCCCCTTTGGAGACATACTAGAGATCTTAAAACAGAGGAGTAACTGGAAGCCCACCAACCCTTCCTCAGAGGAATCTGTATTCTTGCAGGCTTTCCGTGCCCAAAGCTCTCCTTCCTGGGTGACCCCACCTGCAAATGAGTTAGTCAAACTCATCATGCAGCATGCTTGAAAGACCCTTGACACCATTGAGCCAATCCCCCCAGAGACCTGAAAGAATACTCTCCCCCCCAGTGGATCAACCCCACTGGACCAAGGGTTTGGCAGTAGATGCTGTGGGAGTGGCGGTGGCCATGAAGAAGGAACTCGCAGAGAGAGTCCTACTGTCCATCTTCCAAACCCGAGAGTCTCAGATGTTGGGACAGATTAGGGAAGTGGGTTTATGCTTCAATGACCTTTGCTATATGGTCTTTGAATTATTTGGCACATTTTACCTAAGGGACCTGATCACAAAACTCTCAGGAACCTTAGCAGGAGTAGTATCTGATGAGGTATGCAACAAGGTTGCCTTCCAGCCTGCCACCCTAGAATCCATCTCTAATTCATCCATGCAGTTGATTGCACATACAACCAAAGGGGCAGCCAGAGCAGCGAGTACAGGCGTTGTCAAGAGACATCACACCTGGATGCGCTTGTGTGACTTTGCGGACCCCTTCAAGTCTTCCTTCATCAATGCTCCTGTTGATGCTTCTTCTCTGTTTGGCCCAAAAGTTAAGACACATTAGCCAGGTGTGAGAAGGACAAAAAGACCCTGTCTGCTGTAGGCATACATTTTTCCACTCCTCAACGATCCTATACAGGAATCAGAGAAGTGAAAAGATGTGGTTCAGGAAGTCTCATGGCCTTTTTGTGACCCAGGTGGTGAGTTTTCCCCCCAAGGCAGAGGGGGGAACTCATCAGGAAGATGCCCCTCCCATAGCAGAGTGGACCTGCGTAACCAGATCCAGGTATTCCTTCTCTGGTTAGCCCTATCAATTGCTTGCCTCTGGAAGCTGTCGGGGGATGATTTTCTCTGCACCACTTAGCCTGGCATTCAATAACATCAGATTCCTGGGTGCAGACAATTACTACCAGAGGTTACCACATCAGCTTTGATCTTCACCCAAGGCCACAAAGGTGAATCCCCAATGTTCCACCCAGTCAAAGGGACACAGCAGCTCAAGAAATTCTAAAGCTGCTCAAAAAAAAGTCATCCAAACAGTTCCACCAGGCCAAGTAGGATCTGGATTTTACTCAAGATTCTTTTTAGTGCCAAAAAAGAGAGGAGACTGGAGACCAGTCCTAGACATCAGTGTTCTGAACAAGTTTGTTCAACAAACAAAATTCCAGATGGTCACGGTTCAGTCTATACTTCCTTTTCTGGAAAAGGATGATTGGATGTGCTTGATAGATCTTCAGGATGTGTATTACCACATAAAATTGGACAAACGCTCCAAAAGATATCTCCACTTCAGGCTGGGAGCCAGTCATTACCAATTTCTAGCACTGCCCTTTGGTCTCACCACAGCCCCTAGAGTGTTCACTAAATGTATGGCTGTAGTAACAGTTCACTTGAGACTTCAAGGATTCCAGGTGTTTCCATATTTAGATAATTGGATCCTTACCTCCCCCACCAAGCATCTATTGCTTCACGCTTTACACTACACCCTAAAACTGGCAGGGCTCTTAGGTATCTCAATAAACAAAGAGAAGTCAAAACTGATACCCACTCAAAGCTTAGAATTCATTGGAGCAACATTCAACACAAGATCCTGGTTAGTCACTCTTCCTCATCACAGATTACAAAGACTAAGGTCTCAGCTCCATGCGATACTTTCTCAAGTCATAGTTCCAGCTCACTTAGTCCTTCGACTACTAGGGTCAATGGCAGTGACAATGACACTAGTTCCCCTTGCGAGACTCCACATGAGGCTGCTTTAATGGCTGCTAGCATCACAGTGGACTCCATTAACTCACCCCATGTCTCACCTAGTCTGCATAACAAACCATTGTAAGCAGGATCTGAATTGGTGAATGAAGCCAGAAGAGGAGTTATGGAGTCACCCCTTTTCAACCCCTCAGTCCAAAGCTGTAGTGACAACAGATGCATCCCTGATGGGGTGGAGGGGACATTTTCAGCGAAAGACCGTCCAAAGCACTTGGCCCTCGTTAGAGGCCAATTTGCATATAAATGTGCTTAACTGAGGGCAGTGCTTCTGGCATTTCAAGCATTCTAATCTGCCCTTCCATCGGGGACAATTGCTATCCAGTCAGACAACATGTCTGAATAAATCAGATCCTAATCATTATGTCAGGAAGCCGTGAGAGTATGGCAATGGGTGATAGCCTGCAAGCACTTTCTGATAGCAAGGCACATTCCCAGGAATTCCAAGTGATTGTGGACAAACTGAGCAGATGCCTTCGCCTGCCTCATGAGTGGTCTCTCAATTCCATGGTAGCGATGAAAATTTTTCATCATTGGGGTCAGCCTTGCTGCAATCTATTTGTATCTCCCATGAGCCATAAATGCAGCAGCTACTTCGCCTTAATCCCCCCTCAGGGGGAGTCCCCGAGGGATGCTATTATACATGATTGGCCCCCGGGAACTGCTTTATGCCTTTCCTCCTTTTCCCCTGATTCCACACCTTTTAAAGAAAGCACAACGGTTGAGAAGCAAAGTAATTCTCATTGCACCCTATTGGCCCTGCCAAGTCTGGTTCCCTTTTCTTTGACCTCACCTAGTTCACTGTCTGTGGACTCTGGATCCAGCTCCAGGACTGTTGTCTCATCCACAGGGGCTGGTCCATCCCAACCTACCAAATCTCAAGCTGACTGCTTGGTACCTCCACTTCCAGTAACTGCCAGGCAGAATAATGTATCTTCCCCAGTACAAAAGATACTTCTAGCTTCTCATATACTGTCCACCAAGAAAATTTTCATAGTAAGTGGAACAGATATGTAATCTGGTCTCAAGAAAAACTACATTTATTTTTTATTTATTTATTTACAGCTTGTTTGCCAGGATAGTCCATTGGACCAAAAGAGCCCATTTTCCATGGAGTCCCAGGGAGAAAAGCTCCAACAAGGTTAAACAAATAAAAATGTTGCATGGTTTAAACATGGGTCTATATTAGATGAGCGACCGTTCGATGTTCGAATCATAAATGGTCGACATCATATGACTGAACATCGGAAAGGTTGAAGGTGAAAGTCAATGGCTTTTCATGTGCAGAATGGGAAAATTTCCCTTTCTGCACTGAAGTGAGTTCTCGGAGTTGATATATTTAAGTAGAGGAGGTGTGTGTGTGTGTGGCGGGGGGGGGGGTGCTCAGAGCGGTAAAGTAAGTTTTTTTTTCTTTATTATATAGTCGATGTTTCGAACTTCGCTCATATGAGTTCACTCATGTGAGGTTCCAAGTTTTGAAACTTTGACTATAAAATATAGACCCTTTAATCATTTGTAGTATTACAATGAATTTAAAAGGCTTTTAAAAAGAAAGACATATCAGTACACAAGTAGATATTACATGGTCTACGATAGTAGAGGTATTTCTTTTTTAAACTTCAGAGAAAAAGGTAATTCAGGGTTATAAGTGAAGAGGAGATAAGGTGGAAAATAGTTAAGTTGAGAGAATGGAAATTGTGAAGAGAGGTAGGGAAAATATGGAAGAAGTAGAGCGGAATCAGGTGGGGTGGGAGCAGGAGCATTCCCAGAGAGATAAGAGGTGGGAATAGAGCAAGGTCTTGAAGGTAGAGTGGTTGTTGGTGGTACGGATATGTGGTGGGGGGAATTCCAGAGTCATGCTAGAGAGAAGGATAACAGAAGTTTGCCTAGAGTGCAAGCAGGTTTGTGTACTTCAAGCAGTTTCTGATTGTTAGACCTGAGTAATCTATCATGCTGATGCATTTTGAGAGATGAGACGAGGTATTGGCAGGGAAAGGGTTTATAGATGAGTTTATGTGCATTAGTAAGTTAGATGAAGAAGAGATAGTGAGGCAGTTCAAGCCAATTTAAATTGTGGAAGGTGTTACAATGACGGGTGGAGGATTTGGCACCTGTGGCAGACTTAGAGATTTTGTTATAGCAGGAAACAAGAAACACGTTTTGTCTTTAAACCAGATTGGAGATTAGTAAGGAGAAGAGCACCATACAAGAGTGGGAGGGGATGAGGTAGGTGGTAGAAAGGACATGCTTAGTTGAGGGAGTAAGATAATGGTTATAGTGGTAAAGCATGCCTAGTTTTTGGTGGGTTTTCTTTATGTTTGTTTGAAGATGAATGTCAAATTTTAATTGTTCGTCAATAAGGACACCTAGTAGCTTTGTATGGGGTAAGATTTCTATAGGGATATTGTTTTGGCTAGTGATTGAGAAAGAGTTCTTGTCTATTTTGGTACACCTTGAGGAGATGAATATCATAATTTGAGATTTGGAAGCATTTAGTGCTAAGTGATTGTTTAACATTCAGTGCTTGGTAGAAGAGAAGGCTTCTTGAGTTAGTTTCTGAAGTCTGGGGAGGGATTCCGCGGAGCAGATTATTGTAGAGTCATCTGCATATTGGACGAGTTTAGCATTAGGGATACACTGGTAGAAGTAATTTATGAATATGTTAAATAGGAAAGGACCTAATATAGAACCCTGTGGTAAGGGTATTAAGGAAAGAGGATGTGCAATTATTCCACTTGATGGATTGTTGCCTGTGAGAGAGGTAACTGGAAAGACAATCGATAGAGGAGGAGGGCAGATTAAGATGAGAGAGCCTTGGATAAGTCAAGCAGGAGGGTTAATACCATACTGCTGGAGTCTCATGTGGAATTGATAGTTTCAAGAAAGGAGATAAGAGCAGTGGTGGTGCTGTGTCCAGGTCTGAAACCCTGTTGAGTGGGGGTTAGCAGGTGGTTATCTAACATGTAGGGTAGGAGTTGTAGATTAATGCATTTTTCTAAAAGTTTAGAGATAGGGGAGATGATGGCAGTTGGCTGTTAATTTAGAGACATTGGTATTGTTACCCCCTTTGTGAAGGGGAATAATAAAGGCTTTTTTCCAGAGTAATGGTACATAGGATTCTTGAATTGATCGGTTTATTAGGATGGAAATTGGGAAGGCTATGCCATTGGTGGCTAGCATGAGGAAATTAGACAGAAGATTGTCTGGGGCATTTGGACGTGGTTAAAATTTATGTAGGAGTTTTTTTTATAGTACAGATAGGAATAGGTTTGCAGGGGGGGGTTGAGAATTTTTGGTGCTGGAGGAGGGTGTGCTAAGGGACGATAGGTGAATGCAGAGTAGGTGTATTATTTGAGAAAGATGTAGTGAGTTTAGCTATTGAGTCTAGAAAGAAGACGTTTAATTGGGTAGCTAAGGGGAGATCAGAGGCATTGGGATCAGGGCATGGGTTGACTTTTTTACTAGGATGGAGGATGGTAGAGATACTATTCCAGAATTTTTGGGGGTTAGTTTTGTGGTTATTTTGAAGTAGGGAGTAGTAGGATTTTCGGACAGTGGCTATGCGTTTTTTTAACTTTTGTTACAAAGTTACTTATAGTCAGTCAGGGAGGAAGAAGTTTTGTATTTCTGGTAATGTTTCCATGCTTTGTCCCGGAGGTGCATGAGGGTTGTAGTTTCTTTGGTTATCCAAGGGGCATAATTTAATTTGACTCATTTAGTTCTGATGGGAGCAAAGGTATTTAACAGGTTAATGAATACAGTATTAAAGTAAGAAACAGCATTATCCAGGGGGGAGGGATTTTAGAGGGGTCCAGTTGATGTGTTTTAGAGAGTCAGAAAAGGCTTGAGGATTTAAGTTTTTCAGAGAGCAAGTAGAGATATAATTATGAGATAGATGTAGTGAGGTGGGTGAGTAATGGGCAAAGGCGGGAGATGATCGCTTAGGGAGTCGGGAAGGGTCACCCTATTAGAGATAGTATGGGGGTGAGAAACTAATATCCAGTCCAGATGCTACTGGAGGAGCTGTCCTTAGAGGGTCTTGCAGGTGAGTTGATTAGGTTCATAGGTTCATCGGTAGGTACTAGGCTATTGGCCCTAGGGCCTATATATGCCTAGCCAAAAAGGTACCCTGGCTTTCGCCACCCAAGAAAATTATTTTCCTGTGCCCCTGTCGAGCAGAGCCACAGATGTGATCCCCGGGGTGAATTTCCTATCTCCCATCCAATCATCAAGATTTTTCTTGAAGAGTGCTAATGAGGAGCTTTGTTTGATATAGATAGGTAGTTTATTCCAGAATATGGGAAGTCTCTGGGACAGGAATCTTTCCCTCCAGCATGTTCTGTTTATTGTGGTGACAAGGTTTAGGTCCCTAGAGCATGTAGCTTGGAGGAATTGGGATTTCTTTAAGCGGGGCATGTCCAACAGCTCTGGGTTTAACATAGCTTTGTATGTTAGGCAGAGATCACCTCTGAGCAGGCGATATGTGATGGAGTAAAGCTGGAGTTTTTTGAGATGGTCTGTGTAGGGCATCTGTTTGAGGCAGGTAATCCTCTTTGTGAGGTATTTCTGCTGCTTTTCCAGTTGTTGTAAATGTCTTGTGAGGTACATACCAAAAGGGGCACTGTATTATATAATGGGTCTAATGAGTGACGAGTAGAGGGGAACAATGACCTCTTTTTTCCTGGATAAAAAATCTTTTGTGATGAGTTGTGCCACATAGAAGGATTTAATGACCACTGTGGCGATGTAATTATCAATGGAGAGACTACTGTCCACTTGTGTCCCAAGGTCTCTTATCACACTTTCAGTGTTAAGTAGACTGCCACCTATGTAGTAGTTCATGCGTACAGAGTTTTTACCAAAAGGGATGACAATGCACTTTTTGGCATTGAGCTTGAGGCCATGGCTTTGACACCAGGCATCTGTCTCAGTGAGGCCCTTTTGTAGGATGTCCACATCATTAGGAGTTTTGATTATGGCTCCTAGTTTGCAGTCATCTGTGATCTTTGTTAGCCAAATACCTTCTGTGTTAGCCTGTACTTCAGAGAAGTAGATACCAAACAGGGGAGGACCCAGGACTGAACCCTGTGGTACACCACTTGTCACTGGTCTGAAGTCGGATTTGGAGTCTGCTACTTTCACAGTGTGGGTTCTGTCAGTGAGCCAGTTGGCAACCCATCTTGTGACATAGGGATTTATACCTAGTTTAGTGAGTTTATCTATAATTCCAGAGTGGGGAATGGTGTCGAAAGCCTTGGCGAAATCTAGATAGCCTGTGTGAACCACCTTACCCTCATCTACAGCTTTGGTGACCGCTTCAAAGAAGTCTATCAGGTGGGTAAAGTTACATAATTTTAAATGTTGTGAGGTTGTAGGAGATTGAATGGTAGCCAAAGTAATATTAACATTGTCTAGAATTATAGTTTCATTGCTTATGTTAGATGAGAACCAGGAGTGGATTTCCTTAAGAATAGGGATATTATTGGCGGGTGGAATGTATAGAGAAGCAATGCATATGTTTTTGTGTTTATTTATCTTTAGGAAGGCCAGAGTTAGTGTGCCAGTGTTAAATTGGGGTATGGGTTTAGTAGAGGGTGTTACAGATAGGGAGGAAGAAAACAGGAGAACTACTCCACCACCTTTCTTATGGAATCTGTCATTTCTTATTATGTTATAGTTAGGAGGAGTAATTTTGGGGTCATTTATATGAGGTTTGACCCCTTTTCAGCCCTGATTAAGAAAGTGTTAGAACATTTTCAACTTTACTCCAATCTGGAGCCACAGCTTCTTCTATCAGAGTCCATTCAGCAGCTATTTCAACTTTCCATAATGGCTTTGATGATTTTTCTTTAATATCTCACAATCTCTGCAAAACCTTCTTAAAGGGAGTCATGCATTTAAAACCACCCTTTAAAGAACCCATTGAACCTTGGAGTTTGACATTAGTCTTACAAGCTTTGATTCACCAACCTTTTGAGCCAGCAGCCACCTGTAATATAATTTTTTTATCTTGGAAGACCTTATTCCTTGTAGCCATCACTTCAGCCAGGAGAGTATCATCATTACAGGCCTTGTGCGTAAAGTGCCCATACACCATTTTTCACAGAGAGAGTACATTTCAGACCAAACCCCCCTTTCTACCCAAAGTTGTCTCAGATTCAACTATTAACCAATCCATTCACCTGCCAGTTTTCTTCCCAAACTTTTCAAATAAAGGAGAATATTGTTTGCATTTGTTGGATGTACATAGACAATTACATTTTTACTTAGAAGAGGACTAAATCATTCAGAAAATCAGACCAATTGTTCCTGTCTTTTTCAGCTCCTAAATTAGACAAGCCATTTTTCTAAAGTCACTTTGTCAAAATGGTTGAAAGACTGTATCACATTTGTTTATCAACAGAATAAAATGAGTTTATCAGCTAAGGTCAAGGCTCGTTCCACCAGATCAGTTTTCACCTCAGTAGGCTTTCATTCAAGAGCCTCTGTGGATGTCATTTGCGCAGTAGCTACTTGGGCTACCCCTCATACCTTTATCATTCATTACAAATTGGATATGATCTCCAGGGGAAGAGCATCCTTTGCCTCTATGGTGCTCAGGAATACCCTTCCATAAGCCCTCCCTATAAGTAGCTAGGGACTCTGTCCCAACCATTAAGAATGAATGAAGCTTGACAACATCAGATAAAGAAGTTATGTTCTTACCATAAAGTTCCATCTGTGTTGTCGATTTTCAGCCATTCTTGACATCCCACTTTCCTTCCCCCTCCAAAGACTCCTGGAGGGACAGAACTAGTTCTGGTTATGTGATAGGGCAGTGGATCAGACAACAGTTCCACTTTCTTATTTCTACAGGCAAATTCCATCTGAAGGGAAGGGAAGAGAGGCACTATGGGTAACATTAGCTCAAGAGTTTCTGGCTGGCGCAAGCTTGTTATATCGGCCTAGTTGGTTCCGAGGACAGAACTGAAACCCAACCATCAAGAATGAATGAAGATCAACAACGCAGATGGAGAATTATGGTAAGAACATAACTTCTTTTTTTTTTGCTCCTTTGGGGGTGTGGGGTCCAAGAGTTCGAACAAGACTTATCTATGGTCCAACCTTACCAGGGAGGGCATCACACGGGGAGCAGTATAGTTACACCCATGTTGGGGAGTACTATGTCAAGGATATTAGAGCTCTTTGTGGGAGTGCAGACTATCTGTTCCAGAGCATTTGCATTGACAAAGTCTGGAAACCTCTGGGTGAGCATGTTTGAGCTCATTTGAGCTCCAAGATTACATTGTCCCATTGGTTGTCTGAGTACATTTCCTATACTTATAAGCAGATGGAGCTGTCCCTACCTGTTCCCCCAAAATCCCACTCTACTAGATCAGTCACTTCATCAACAGCATTCTTTTCCAGAGTACCTCTTGATGACATCTGTGCAGCTGCCAGCTGGTCTATGGTTCATCCATTCATTTTGCATTATAAATTGGACATACAATCAAGATCAAGAGCCTCTTTTGGTTCAACTGTGTACTGGAATACCCTCCCATAAGAGTACCAAAGTGTTACAGTAGCAGTTAAAAAAACATTGCAATTGTATGAGTGCCATGATGTGACCTAAGTGTGATAGGAGAAGACTCCTTAAAGTGACAGCTGCTTTGGATGCTGATTGGGAAAGTGCCTAGATGGTGTTTTGTATGTGAGTGAGTTAAGAAAGCAGATGGATTGTATAAAGTTGTTCACTGTTATAGATTTTTATTTTGCATTCCCATATCTGACACTCCATTGATATATTTGGCAAGTTCTGCTGTTGTTAAACATTTGGTAAATGCTAGTCCCTCCCCTTCTGATAAGGATGAGAACATTTTTGATAGATTTGGGAAAAGTGTATTACTCTGTCACACATTTTCAGAATTCTTAATTGTTAGTCTCACCTGTTGAAGTTTTTGCTTGCATCTATTGAAACTATAAAGAACATTACAACTACTTTTCCCTCTTCTGAAGAAAAAAAAATCTTGCATGACTTCCCTTGTTGTGTCTCAAGTTACCAAAGCATTCTTTCAAGTGTGCTTATGATTCAGCTGATGCTTCTTCCAGAGCAGCTCCTAATGGAGCTATTATGACAAGGCTCACATGGTTATGTGCTGATAAGGACAAAACAGCTGTGAAGCACTAAATAGTCAGAAACAAAGAAAGGAGGGTAGACAAGCCCATCCAATCTGTCCATGCCATACATTTGTCTACAATAACCTGAGCCATAGTACTTTCAATTACATGTATAGAAAATCACTGGCCTTCAGTATATATTTGAATATCCAAAACATTTCTTGAATGTGCAAAAATGAAAATAATGAAAATTTAGCAGGTATCAGTGGGAATAAGCCAAATCTGAAAAAAAAAGGTGTCATTGCAGTAAGTTTTACTGTAAGAGAGAACACCACTGCTCGGAACTGCTCCTCTAAGCATAGACAGCATATTGAATGCATTAAATCTGGTGTGGGCAATAGTCACATGAACAAGACTATGAGCCAGATTCCAAAAGACCTGCTCACATTGTATTATTTATTTTTATTTATTTGACATCTGTTGACAGGGATTGTCTGTCTGGGCGTGAGCCCCTTTTCAGAGGAGGCCCAGGGAGGAAAGCTCCAAAGTTAACATTATACAAAAATTATACAACAATTAGATTCAGAGCAGCAAATAATGCAAGTCAAACATTAGTAGAACAGAAGTAAAAATACACTGTTTAACAAAAACAACTCATACAAGAAAGAGCTTTTAAGGACAAAAATGAGCAGGTATGATGTTCAAAGTACAGAAGATCAAATTTGAATATGGATTCAATGTTATGGATATATTTCAAAGGCTATTCGGTGGCCAATTGTAATCCAAGAAGAGAGATTATTCAGAAAGGGATTAGAAAGGGATTACAAGTAAGAAGTAGGTATAGAGGAGCATTAGGTTAGAGGAGGGTGACGAAGGTACAGAGGAAACGTGTATTGGTGGGCAAGCAGGAGAGACTAAGGAGTTAGTTAGTCAAGTAAAAAAAGAAAAGGAAAATAAGACAGAAAGGTAAAGAAGGAAAGGAAGAACAAGTATTAGATAACTGGGGCAGAAGTTGGAGGAGTGAGGTGGGGAGCAGTAGAGTATTGTTATAGTACACAGAAGGTTAGAATAGTTTGTGTATTTGTGGGGAAGGAGGTAATAGAGAGGAAAGTGAAGGAGGAACAAAAATAAGGAGGAAAAGAGGGAGGGGTTGGCATAGAGGGAGGGAGGAAAATTTAGTTGTGGTGTTTACACTGACATTTCCTGGTGCTACGTAGGTAATGTCGGAGATTTTTTTTGAATTCTTGAGAATGGGTGATATTTCTAAGGGACATGGGAAGCTTATTCTATGAGAAAGCAGGAAGGTAGCAATACAGGTTTTGTCCTAGAGATTGTTTCAGTTTATGAATTTGTAAGGGGCTTGTGACCACTTACATTAAGAGCAGGTCTTTTGGAGTCTGCCCTCCAGTGTAAGCGTGTTTATAGATAGACCTTACATAGAAGTAAGTCACTTACACTGAGAGCAAGTATTTCAGAATCAGGGCAGACTTACACTGAGATCAGTTCTTTTGGAATATGGCTCAATATAAAACTAGAAGTTCTTGTATGCATGTTACATGAATGTCATAATGTCTCCACTGTTTTTTTAGTCTTTTTTTATTAAGTACTCATTCACCCATTTGCAAGGTATAAAAGATGTACTTGCAAATATATCTAGAGCACTTGATAATAGTTTTCAATCTTACTCACAAACACTGGCTAATCTACAGTCTATGTACTGTACCTGTGTACTATGTATGTATTCTACCTATGTTCCAAATTTCAGCTGTACACCACAAATCTATTAATTACCTTTATTTTTAAAATAAATATTTTTTTGTTTGTTCTCTCTACTGTAACTGTTTATGTGCCAAATACCACTGTAAAAACATGTCTCCAGTAATTTGTGTGCATACTGATCATGTCTAAATAACTAAATGTGTCTGTAATTTTTCTTTGTGGAGCTTTTCTCCCCGGGCCTCTGCTGAAAAAGGGCCTTTTCGGCTCAGTCAGACACCCCCGGTTAACAAATGTAAAATAAAAATAAATAAATATAATGTTGTGCTAGCTTCACTGTATTGTAAGCAAAGCCTCATCTGGGTGCTATAGACAGAAATGGAGACATCTCATATATAAAAGGCAATCCTTATATAACTAAATATACTTTATTGCTGATATAAATTAAAATTACAAACTCAGGTTCCATGTGCTCAGGAGATACCTGATGGTTACTGCTATGAAATTGAGGAAAACCTAACCAGGCCTCTATCAGTCTTGTTAAACAAACTGTTAACATGTGTTCATGTTCCTGATTGATACTGACAGGATATATTGGTAACAAGGGGGGTGCCTTAAACTCCAAATGTTTACACCCATCAGTCTGCAAATTAGTCTAAAAATATTGTTGGCTATTAATTGCAGTGAAGTTTTTTCTCAAAATATGTAAATTGTTTTATTTGTCTGTTATGCTATTGTATTTTATCTCTGTAAGTTTTTTTATCCTATTGTAGAGCTTTGTATGTGTGACATTAGCTTCATTTTTATTTACTTCATATATCTCTCTTTGTTTGCTTAACCTATGCTCATAGGTATAGATCATTTTGCTGTAGCAATAAATTAAAATCCCATATAAACCTTTCCAAAATTCCTTTGGATTTCATTATTTCATTCTTGATAATTTTTTCATATCCACTTTTTAACATTTCGCTTTGTGTACTAACCACCAGTGATTCATTTTTTTTATAAACAGCACATTCCTTTGCAGTCTCCTCATAGTCTTCTTTCCTATTCTGTTTCTGCCAGTTTTAAGATATTTTATTGTTAGTATTTTTATCCATTTGCCTTCTTATCTTCATTTTTTTCAAAAGTTGCGGTAATTGTAATGTCTAAAACAAACAGCTATTTTCCTTCCATTGTGTATCTCTGGCTTAAATTCTGAGTCAAGAGAATAATTTATTTATGTTTTATATTTCCTTTTCTTTTATATAAATTCTGTGTTCTGACCTAATCTCAACTGTCTAGTTTTTATTGTCTCCTTATACATCCTAATATGTTGTATAATTCCTTCTTTTCCAACTTTGTAATTGACATTTCATAATTCTTTTATATCCATATTTAGCATAAAAATATGTTTTGCTTCTTAAAATAATTCAGTTATTTCAGCATTTGTTTACATGTATAAAATAATCTTACTGATTTCAAATTCATTGTTAACCCATAATTATTAAGTATCCCAGTTTCCCTTATATAAAATCTAATAATAGTATGTCTGGATTTATTGCCCTAGTCCACACTGTTTTATATTTACACAGAAATTTAAACAGTCTTTTTTGTATTTCCATTGAACATGTAATATCAGCAACAACTCAAATTACCTGCATCAGTTTAATACAGACATATAGGTGTATATCATAATATCAAAAACTTATTGAGAACTCAAAATAACAGAAATGCAAAATATTGAAACCTTTTTAATGCAGGGGCAAGCTCCCCCTCTCTGCAACTTATGTACACCAATTCCAGGACTGCACAACAGTGGGGAAAGGGCAAATTCACAATTCAGTACTTTGAGTTTTCAGTCAAATGAATGTGACCCAAATGTCCATACTTCATTTATGATATAGTTCACATTAGCAGGCAGTAATGTTACTTTACCATTAACTTTTTTTTCGGCTTCATCATTATCTTTTAACTTCCTTTTAACTCTTCCTGCAGTGGATTCTGTTTTGTGTCCTGTATTATCTAATGCATCACCACATTTTTTCATGATTCAGTATTTCATATATGGTTCAAGTATTGATGCCAAACATTTCATTTTTCTGTATCAGAATATCTTCAACATTCACACCTGATGTATGTTTATTTTCTGTAGACATTCTTGTTCAGAATCTACTCTGATTCAGATAGTAAAACCGTTTATTCTTCATTACTTTCAAATTTGGTTTCATTTACTGATTTTTTTGTTCACATTCACAGCCAAACCACAAATGACCAGTTTTAAACACTTCCTACAATTACATACACAATTGTTTTTAGAATGACTTTTTCTCCACATCAGGAGCATCATTATTGTCATAATCATTTAGCAAGTGCTTTTCTGGCTAACAAAAATAACACATTTATACTTTAGCCCCCAAAACTGTACAGTTCCTCTCCTTTGATACATAAAGCTCTTGGTAAATGCAACAGATTATCTATAAGATTCATAATCTCCTAAATGTTCCATGCACCTGCCTTCAAACAGAACCAAAATATTCTGACAGCATTTTTTTTTCTTCTGTAATATCTTGTCTGAATTGCATCAACAGTTTTTTGTATCCACATTACTATTCAAAAATGTATTTTGACCAGGCTATTGTGTTTATTTCTTCGCATAGCATCAAAAACATATAGAACAATGCAAAAGTCTGAAATACCATTTCACAAAACTATTCCTTTCCTAACTGAATAAACAAATGCCCTCTAGTCTTCGAACCTAAAGGTACTCTCACACTGCCACATATACCATAATGATTTATTAAGTCGCGGTGGTGCAGCAGTAGCGTTGTCGCCTCACAGCAAGAGGTTCTGCTATTCGATTCAGGGCTGGAGTGCCTTCTGTGTGGAGTCTGCATGTCCTCCCCATGGTCGAGTGGCATTAGAAAGACATGCGTGAATGGGCGTGCCTCCATTGAAGGCTGGGCATCGGGCTGGCACCTCGGCACCATAAAAATCTACTGCCAATCATTAGCGGACCGGAGTTACGCTGTGGCGACCCCTAAAGACGAAAGAAAAACAACAACAACTGTCTAGTTTTGCTGTAATTTAAAGTTTTGATCATATTTTGCTTTTTATTTGTACAGTACCTATATTAGAGTAAGTTGTCTTCTCTACATCCTGCTTTTCATTCATTCATCTGCTCTTACAGTCTGCTTCTGTTTTCTTTCTACTTCTCTCTTAGCACAGTCTTTACCCCTACTCTCCACAGAAAATCCAAAAATTCAGCATAACCAGTGTCAGAAGTGCCTTCAGCCCTAGCAGTGCCTCTTTTGGAAACCTTCTTTGCATTGTCTTCTCATACAGCTGCATTACTTCTCCCCTCAATAGAGACACATTGTCCTCTGGCTTCTTCACATGCATCAAGTATATTAACATTACATTTCCAGTCCACCATAAACTATCTTTGTTTTATGGGTTTCTTCTGCTTCCATTTCCAATCTATTTTCAAGGCAGCAGTTAAACATTTTATCCTGCATATCACAGTTCTGCACCATCTTGTGTGCTATGACCAGAGTCTTCCCTCACTTGAAAAGGTTAGGAGAATTTCCTGAGTTCTCAGGTCAAAATTTTCTAAGTCAATATGAATGCCATGTTGGGTCTCCCCTGAAAATAGGCTGTAGCCCTAGTGGGACTAAACCAGTCAACAAAGCAACATTAGCAAACTAACTAACCAACTAGTACTGATATAAGAATAAAACCCAAGAACCACCCTAAAATATAAAAATACCACATGAAGTTATTTTAAACCCATGACTGAAAAAAACAGTACACTTCACAGCTGACCATGTTAAGAATGCACAGTCATATGGGTAGGTATACCTACTGTGGCGTGTAAATTAGAACATGGAGATTTCTGGAAAGAAAAGTCTGCAATGCACAAGCACTGCAGTACAGCTACAACAATATGATAATTCCCAAATGAGTAAACAGAAACTAGTATCCTTTTCCAGACCACTACCTGTGTCTCAGTACTGTAGAAAAGACAATGCTGAATGGGAAAGATTTCAAAAGACTTAGGGTGGTAGTCATAGTCTTGGAGTGCACAGTTGCGCAGTGGTTGACAGCGAATAGCATGGCTGTGCCTGTATGTAAATATATTGAGTGCACAGTTTTTGCAATGACTACGACAATGCAAAAGCCTGTGTGAGGAAATGCTCACTTTCTAAAATTGCTTAAAATGGGAAAATAGTGGTTTTGTTATATGGGAATGAATCAGTTAACAAATAAGGTTTCAATTGACGCTGGATATTTTTTTTCAGACAATGTGGACAAGTGCTGCTGTGTGCAAACTTGCTTGAGCTAACGGGTGGCAGATAAGGCAACTGGCACTCTGCATAGCTATTATAGGTTAATATGTCAATACTAGACTATCAGTCTGCAGACTGTTACTAGCGCCGCCAACAACAAGACTTAAGAACTAACCCTGAACCATGTATTTATGAGGTTAACACCTTAATCATTATGCCAACTCTCCCCAGATGAACACAAATGTGGGAATAGAAATCATTCCCTTATTTACCAAGGTCTAATATACATTCCATTGAGCTACTCAACCTAAATATAAATATTCTGAATGAATTTTAAAACAATTTAAAGGGGTTTTAAGCATTGCCTGTAGGGATGAGAGCATTGAATTACTGCAATTAAATATAAGTATTCTGAATTAATTTTAAACCATTTAAAGGGTTTTAAATATCCCTTATAGGGGTGTCCTTATTTAGAAACCCTGTCTGGTTCTTGGTAAGGTGTGAAAGGGTAAGATAGGAAAGATGGAAAATAGGGTGAAATAACAATAAGAGACACATAGAAGGGACACATCAAAAGGATTATGCTTTAAGGAGGTGGGAGAGAAGGAGTTCTGTATTTTTGGTGGTGGATAGACCCCCCCCCTTATTTTTCAAATTGTTTGGAAAGGAAATAGGATAGAGGGTGTAGGAGAGAAGAAGTCAGGCTCACCCCAAACTACAGGACCACAGATATTTCCATTGCCTGGTTGTCATGCAGAATAATACCCTAATGTTGAGTGGGCAGAAGCCTGTAGTGCCTTGATGATCAGAGTTAAACATGGAAATGAATCTGGCACCTGATGAAGAAGGTCTTTCAGGGGTGAAGGTGCCTCTCCACCACCTGCTCCACCATATCCTCTACCAGCTACTAAAGCTCACAGGTTTTGTGGCTTATCAGGCTTCACCGGATCAGAGTTCCTACAGGACTGGAGCCACTGCTTGACCCTGTGAGGATGTCCCTGTGTGGGCAAAGGGTGAATGTTCCCTGACCTGGAAGCTCTCAACCTGCAGAGAAATTAATATAAATTGGAAAGAAAAAAAATGTGGAAAAAATGAATATAAATTGGAGAGAAAGTAAAAAACAAAAAACAAAAAAACGAGAAGGTGGAAAGACACACAGAATGGAAACAATAAATTCACTGAAAATTAGGTGCTACAACAGTATATACTTTATTGGCAAGTGTTAAGATATGAAAGGGTACTACATATTACACTGAGAAAATATGAAAAATGGTACTGATAAGCATCTAATAAGATGCAAGACATGAAATGATAACATGTTTTACACTGAAAAAATATTCTGCAATATAGTACTGAAATTGATTGCACGGAAAAGGTTACTGGTAGTACTGTATTTCTGCAATTATGATTTGTTACTTGTATTTGAAGATTACTTAAAAATAGAAAGAAAAGACCATATTCAGTTCTTTTTCAACTGAGTGCTTTGCTTAATCATGCATTTTGATTTCATGAGCATGCTTAATGCTTACATGCTCACAAACACCCTTAGTTAGCCTTTCCAGCTGTCTTTGGACCCGACTTCTTTTATAATTGATCTGCTCTTCAGCTATAGAAAGAATGGTTGTTTATTTATCATATATGTATATGCATATCTATCAAATCTTATATATTTAGTAAAGAGCACAGTAGTCTTTTACATAATAGATGCAAATTCCTGACAGAGGAATCATTTCTGTTTAGTCTGTGACAGTTTTTTTTTTTTTTACTTTGTTACTATTTTCCTAACTCTGTTTACTTCAAGTAAAAGTGTTAGGATGTTATGACTTCCTCTGCTTTTATACATTTGTTCTGGATCCAACTTGCCTGTTTGAGGTGGGGTACATCTTTCAACTTTTTTGCATTGATATACATTTTACTTTAACCACCTGCTTTGCAGTATGCCTTGCATAGTTTACCTGTGTTTTTGTGAATATCAAGAATAGTAGCTTTAAGGAAGACAAATCATAATTTGTGCAAAAACACTAGCTCATTAAGTTGAATGCATGTTATTCAGTTACTAATTTGACCCCACCACCACTCTGCCTAGTGTGGCTAACTCTGGTTGGCCATTTTGTAGATGCATCTAGGATTTTGGAAATAATGACTGTCTAACAAAATTAGCACATTTTTTAAAAGCTTTATGCATGTCATAGAAATTATTCTGTGTATGTGTATAAATGTATAAAGAAATATATATGTGTATATCTGTATATATACATATGTTAAAAAAGATGCTTCTGTCTATATATATATATATATATATATATATATATATATATGTACACACACACCCATGCAGCCACACACACTCAATTAAAAGTAAATTAAGAGGGAAAGGGAAAATGTGAAAATACCTACTGTAGAACTCTAGTCTTCTCACCTGCACCTATTAAACCAACTCAGCCAGTTGACCCTCCACCTTTGCAGGTTGTCTGTGTCAACACTGGGACCCAAAGTGGATGATCCCTGTCAGAGATGACAGCTGGTCACTCAGCTCCTTCCGTATGCCCATTTTCTTCCACTAAGTCTTGGCCTGCGTATTTTCAGTTTCCTGTATGTATGAGTCCTGCAAAGGCGTAGACCATGATCTTAGTCTAACTGTCTGAACAGCTTGGAGGTTGGAGCTTGGCCTCATGGTTTTACACGTGCTGTCATCATTAGAAATGCCAGAACCAATGTGATGAATGTAACTGCAGGACAGAGTTTTATAGGGTGGGAGCCACACCCTTTGACATGTGAAATCACCCTGACCAACCATTGCAACCATGTAAGGGTATTACTTATGGAAGTGATAGTTGTGTCAGGTTTGCTTTATTAATTGCATTGAAGCAGTGACATAGAGGTCTGATTTTTTTATGCATATCTACAGCTTATTTTGATATAACAAGGGAAATCAGGGTTCAATCAATTAATTCTACATGGGCTTACATCTGTATTAGCTCAAGCAGAGTAATGATTTGATCTGAATTCCGCAAAGTCATTATGGTCTTGTGTTACTAAGTTATGGCAGCATCAGTTCTGAAGTAGTACTTGATATACTCCTATAATTACTGTTTTGTAAGTGAAATTCATTAATAACGTGTAACTGGTGTTATATGGCTTTAGTTAAACTACTAGGAAGGGATAAGGTATTCCATATTGAGCTAGACGACTATGGATTAGGCTTCAGTCAACTCAAACTTAAATGTTAACTTAAGTGGCATAGTTATAAAGGCATGCTATACACTGCTGCTCATTCCAGCAAGCAGTCCCACTAAGTGCAGCTTGTCCTCAACCACTTGAAGTCATTTTATGCCTATGAGCCCATATACATCAACATGCATAACTGAGATTTATAGCAATCAGCTTGACTGAGCTTTATTTGTATAAGAAAAGTGTAAATGGACCCGAATTTCCATAAGTAACTATAAAGCCATCATTTTTAGCTGTGCCTAGTGTAGTTTGGTGGCATTTGCTGTAGGTAAGTGTGAACTTTTAAAGTAAGCTAATAAAACACACACATAAATTATTGGCAAGCTGTGCAAATTCAGTTTAATGGATAATTTGCTTTTAAGAATTACAAAGAAGATGATGTAATATGCTGATGTCAGTGACAGGAATGATAATGACTGCAGATGTGAAGTTGAAGTGACAGAAATTAGCTCTACATACATGGCAGTGGAATCTGTACATGAAATACATGGAGAAAGACCAGTAATCATTTCATTCTGTGCTGATCAGGTTATGGCCAATATATGTTGATAATGGAAATGACAGATGCTTGCAATACTTTTTTCATTTGTTGATGATACTGTACAGGTTACCAGTGGAAAAGGTTAATAGCACATTGAAAAGTTTTTAAATCTGCTGTACCTTATTAATATGAATGTTGTCTGCTCTTAGGATACTTCAATGAAATTCTTACAGTTGTACTCATTATTTATGTTAATTGCGGTGTGATTTTGCTTTGAACCTAGGATTTTGGATTCTTTTATGTTGCTGCAAGCAAGGCTTGGAAACTGACTTAGGTGTTAGAAATGAAATTGTGTAGCAATACATTTGCTTTGGAGGATGGTTTCAGTGCTTTGCTGCAGGAGTGATTTCGCTCGTCTTGTCTCGAAGTAATAAACGAGTCTTCGTGGGTTCTGTTCAAGCAGCTTTATTATGTACAAACACATTATGGTTATAGCTATTGACTTTAACGTAGGTAACTTATATACAAACTAACTACATTCATTCTTACATGCTTACTCTCTTACTGCACATTCAAAATGGCACTAGGTACAACATGTGCCCGTTATTTATACATGCATGTTCATTACTTACTATGCTTCTTAAAGACGCATCACATGCTGTGCTCTACATCGTCCTTCTTTTTAGAATATACGATGCACAGGATATCAGTTAGCATGCAGATAATTCAAATAGGTCTTTGTCATGCATTGTACAAAACTATGTATGTATATACATTTATGTCCATGTCGCCTTGTATCTCACACCTGGTCTGGACGTACGACCAAATCGTGTGATGTAAAACTGGGAATCAAGCTTAGCAACTGGAGTTTTCTCTCTTGAATGTTCGATCTTAGGAATATTGGGAACATTCTCAAGACTGGAATCAGATGGTATGACATGTTCTGGAACTGGAAGAATGTCTGTTTCACTCTGAGATCTAGAGTCCATATGTTGCGATAACAGTTTGGTTACAGGAAGGTGATGTCTGCGATTCCTCCTGTACTCCACAGCCTTGTATTCTACAAAGTACAATCTCAGCTCAGTACATATACCTGTTACTTGACTAATCCGGTCAAAACCTTTCACCATTTGTATCCTCAATGTCTCTCCTTCTTTCAACGGATGAAGAAATCTGCTCAATTTGTCATAAATGGACTTCTGGATAGACCGCTTCTTGAACAATTGGGCTCTGATGGTTCTGTTGTTTTTAGCTTTAGACCTCAATAAACTGGAACTAATAGGCAATGTTGTTCTGGTTTGCCTGGGTAGAAGTCTCAGAGCAGGCGAGCCAAGTATATTGTCATGGGGTATGTTTCTCAGATTAAATAGATTCAAAAAGACATCGGTATTGTCATGCTTTGACCTTTCAAGTAATTGCTTTGCACTCTACACTACACATTCAGCTAATCCATTTGTGTATATTCTGGACTACTAGTAACATGTACAAAGTCCCATTCTCTTGCAAATCACTGAAATAACTGACTAGTAAATTGAGTACCATTGTCAGAAATAACTTTGTGTGGACTACCATGGACTGAGAAATTATGTTTTAACTTGGGAATAACAGCAGTGGATTTTAGATTGGGTAGTAAGTCAATCTCAAACCAGTTTAATTAAGAGTCTACCAATACTAAGTAATGCTGAATGTTAAGTTGTCATTCTCACCTTCATTCTTGCTGGATGGGTTCGGAGCCGATCCTCTGCTCCGACTCGGCCTATACTATAGCTTGAGAGCTATTTTTACCGGCTTGAGGCAGCCCTATATCCCACAATACCATGCGCTAACTCCCCAGATCTCGTTTGCCGCTTCGCTGTGAGGTTGCCTTTTTTACCGGCTCAGGTCAGTAAAGGATTTTTTCAACAAGTTTCTAATTTTTTGAGGTATTTTATTAGGTTATTTTCCCTACTTTTGTTCCCTATCGATATTATACTTAAATAGAGTTTGTTTCGTAAGCCCTACCCACCCCTGTAGTTAACTTTTATAATCAGGCCTACATGCTTTAGTTTTTTCTGTTTATTCACCTCTGTGTGTGTGTGTTGTTGTTTTAGTCAGCCCCCTCACCTCCCCCTTGTGTGTAAGTGAGTGAGTGTGTGTGCTGATTGAGTGACTGTCGTAGGGCAATGTCCAAAGACGTTAAGGTCTCGGGATTCAAGAAGTGTGACTCGTGCTGTCAGGAGATGTCTCTGACAGATGGTCACACTTCTTGTGTCTATTGCTTGGGGCCTTTACACCTGCAGGACTTTTGTTCCGTTTGTCACGGATTTAGTTCAAGAGTCCTGCAGGAAAGGCGTAACAAGCTTATTCTAAGGGGCTTGTTAAAGCCTGATGACTCCCAGTCCAAGTCTGGCTCGGGGAAGTCATCAAAAACCACCAAACCCTTGGCTCCAGCTTCTGAGCTAAGGGCTGGTGTTGTCGAGACGGCTCCGACCTTGGTTCCGGCTGGCTCCGAGGCAAGCAAAGTGGGTTCCGCTTCGAAACCATCATCGGAGCCAACCCCAGTGCGCAAGCGCTCTAGGTCCCCTTCTTTAGAGTCCGTCAGATCGGCTTCGAGGTCCCCCCTCCTATCGGAGCGGAGTCATAGGACTCATTCATCGAGGTCTTCCAGGCTCTCCGATCACGACATTGAGAGGGTGGTCAGTAGACTCATAAAATCTCAGGCGCTGGCCCAAATGCTTCCGAGCCCATCTCACCAGACTGTGGCTCCTTCGATACAGTTATACATTCCTCCTCCGACTCATCTCTCGAGTTCGGAGCCGGAGTTCATCGGAACCGTGACCTTGCCCACATCGGAGCCGATACCCCCTCCTTCGGCTCCGGTGTCGTCGGCTCCGACCTCTTTATTGGTTCCGTCCATGGAGAGGTCCGGGCGCCGGGACTCCATTGTCGGCTCCGAGGGGGCGAGTGGCATCGGACCCTTGTCCGACCCCACTCTCCCTCTTGGAGCTTCGGCTCTGGTTAGTTCGGCCCCGACATCATTCTCGGAGCCTTCTCTGTCGGTTCTGGGGGCGGTTCCGGCCTCTTCAGAGCCGGGGCTACCTTTGGTGTCTGATAGGGGAGCCTTCGAGGTGATGAGGAGTGTGCTGGACCCAGTGTCCACTCCAAGGTTAAGTTCTGCGGCTCCTCCCTCTTTAGTGCCTGTTACGGTCTCTGGCCACCCTCCTATAACCGACAGCAGAGATCCAAAGCGTAAGGTACCTACTTTGGGTGTCTCCTCCTTTTCCGAGGGTTCTCCTGAAGTTTCAGGGGAACCCCCTAGGAAAAGAAAGTGCAAGAGGAAGCACATAGACTCCCCCGAGTCTGTCACGTCGGACACTGACTTGGATGAGTCGGAGGGTTCCCCCAGATCCCCCTCTGAGGATGTCTCCTTTTCAGACATCCTGGAGATCCTAAGACAGAGGGGAAATTGGTCCACTCTCAAACCTTCCGAGGACGAGTCGGTTTACCTTGACGCCTTTGGATATCGCCCTTCCACCTCCTGGGTGTCTCCCCCTTTCGACCCACTAATGGAGGTAGTGGCTAGAAAGGCGTGGGCAGCTCCTGATTCAATGGAACCTACCCCTAGGAGGCCTTCTAAATTTATTTCTGCACCAGATAACAAATCCTTTCTCACCAAAGGTGTTTCAGTTGATGCTATGGTGGTAGCAGCAGCCACTAAGAAGGAATTAGCTGATCCTTCTGTACCTGTTCATCCTCCTAACAAAGAGTCCAGGACCATGGACAGGTACGGCAAGTGGACCTTTGCTTCAGCGACTTTTTCTATGCGATCGCTGAACTATTTATGTCATTTCACCCGCCTTCAAAGAGACTTGCTCACAGAGCTGGGTGAAAAGGTACAGGATCCTTCTGCTGCGGGGTTTAAGGACAAAATAAACTCTCAGCTGGCTACCCTGACCTCCATTGTTAACTCCTCCATGCGGCTAATCTCTTATGCAGCCGATGGAGCGAGTAGGGCCGCTGGCACAGGCGTTGCATTGAGACGCCATGCTTGGATGCGACTCTGTAATTTTGCTGACCCCTTCAAGGCGTCCTTCACCAACACCCCCTTTGACGGTTCGGAATTGTTTGTGCCTCAGGTGAAGAATACCCTCACCGGATGTGAGCAAGATGGTAAGACTCTCTCTACCGTGGGAGTCTGTTTTTCCACGCCTTCTAGACCTTATCCTAAAGGACAGAGGGGTGGAAAGATGTGGTTCCGCAAACCACAGGGAGTCGCGCCTGCCACACGTGGTGAATTTCCCCCTAGAGGCAGAGGGGGGAATAATAACAGATGCCGCCCCAGGGGCAGAGGGGGTCCACAAAACCAGGGTTCCAGGGAATCTTTCCCTGACCAACCCTTTCAGCATCCCTGAGAAGCTGCCCGACTGTCCGCCTTCGGAGGCAGTCGGGGGAAGATTATCTCTGTACCCGGAAGCCTGGCAATCCATCACTCAGGACACATGGGTACAGAAGATCATATCCGAGGATTACAAAATTCCTTTCACTTTCCCTCCGGTACAACCGCCAAAACCCCTACCAGATGTACCACCCACACAAAGGGGTCAGGCTCAGCTAGAAATAAAAAAGCTGTTAAACAAAAGAGTCATCCAGGCAGTCCCAGCAGATTAGCTGGGATCCGGAATCTACTCCAGATTCTTTTTGGTACCAAAAAAGACAGGAGATTGGAGACCCATTTTGGACCTCAACAGGTTAAACAACTATGTATTAAAGACAAAATTTCAGATGGTAACACTGCAGTCCATTCTACCCTTTTTGGACAGAGACAACTGGATGTGCTCGTTAGACCTCCAGGATGCGTACTACCACATAAAAATACACAGGCGCTCCAGGAGGTTTCTCCACTTCTGGCTGGGAGCCAGTCATTTTCAATTCAGGGCCCTGCCCTTTGGTCTCACCACAGCCCCCCGGGTGTTCACCAAATGTTTGGCAGTGGTCACGGCTCACCTGAGACAAAAAGGATTCCAGGTGTTTCCATACTTAGACGACTGGCTCATTTCCGCTACCACCAAACAGGATCTCATAATGACCAGGGATTATACTATCCATCTTTGCAACAGCCTGGGTATTTCTATAAATTTTGCAAAGTCCTCCTTGTCAATGTATAAACTTTATAGGCGTAGTATTAAACACCACAGAAATGTCTGCAACATTACCACCTCAGAGAGTGACAGACATAAGGCGGAATGTTCAGCTTCTGTTTCAGTCCAGCAGAGTCCAAGTCAAACTAGTATTGAAAGTGTTGGGCCTCATGGCGGCGGCGATTTTTCTTCTTCCATTAGCCCACTTCCACATGCAACTCCTTCAGTGGATGCTGTTTTCTCAGTGGTCCTTTCAGCAGCTGCCAATGACCCACAACATTTTGATAACACCATCTTGCAAAAAACATCTCTCCTGGTGGATGGTTTCCCCTCAGCTTTTTCAGGGCAGACCCTTTGTTCTCCCCCCTCCAGTTGCCACTGTCACAACGGATGCCTCCCTGATCGGGTGGGGGGGGCATTATCAGGGCAGGATGGTCCAGGGCACTTGGCAACAGTCAGAATGCCACCTGCACATAAATGTCCTGGAGATGAGGGCGGTGCTTTTGACGTTGCAGGCCCTTCAGAGCTCTCTTCCCATGGGGACAATAGCAATTCAAACGGACAATATGTCTGTTGTGTGGTACATAAACAAGCAGGGCGGAACAACGTCCTACCCCCTCTGTCGAGAAGCACTCAGACTTTGGCAATGGGCAATTTCATCTCAATGGTTTCTGATAGCAACGCACATCCCCGGGAAGTCCAACGTCATAACAGACAGATTGAGCAGAACTATCCTCATGCCTCACGAGTGGTCTCTAAATCAAGCGATAGTAGACGGAATTTTTCAGAAGTGGGGCCAGCCTTGCTGCGACCTTTTCGCAACTCCTCAAAACAGCAAGTGCCTCGACTTCTTCACACTTTTTCCTCTACCAGGCCAGCCCCTCAGAGACGCTCTTGTTCACGTTTGGCCCCGGGGTCTTCTTTATGCCTTTCCTCCCTTTCCATTGATCCCACAACTAATTCAGAAAGCAACCACATTGTTATTACCCTCATTGCCCCGTTTTGGCCTCGACAAGTTTGGTTTCCGTTCCTGCACAAATACCTACTGGAACAGCCTTGGCATCTGGAACCCCTTCCGGATCTGTTGACCCACCTCACGGGCAAGCTGCATCAGTCTCTACATTCCATCAACCTCACAGCTTGGTTGTTCCACTTCCAGCCATAGCCAGGCTTCCCCTTATTTCTCCTCCTGTTCGTGATATCATTCTGGCTTCCCATAAGTCCAATACTAGGAAGACTTATGCGAGTAAATGGAAGCGTTTTTCACACTGGGAACAAACTAGATCCTTAGATCCTTTCCATGCACCCATTCATGAGGTTCTAGACTTTCTGGCGGAGCTTTTTCATTCGGGGTCATCATCGGCCACTATCAGGGTACAATTAGCGGCCATTGCTAATTTTCATGTTGGACTCTCAGAAGCAAATATTATGTACCACAAACTCTGTAAAGCCTTTCTCAAGGGCATTTTGTTGCTCAGACCTCCAGTCAAAGATCCACCCCCACAATGGGATTTGAATTTAGTTCTAACTTCACTAATTCTACCCCCTTTTGAACCGGCAGCTTCTTGCTCCCTCAAACTTCTTTCTTGGAAAATGCTTTTTTTAGTAGCTATAACATCTGCCAGAAGGGTATCGGAACTTCAAGCCTTGTCTGTCCGTCCTCCCTATTTGGTTTTTCATAAAGATAGGGTAACTCTCAGAACAAACCCTTCCTTCCTACCAAAAGTGTTATCGGAAGCAAATCTAAACCACTTCATTGATTTGCCCGTCTTTTTCCCAGACTATACCAATAGGGCTGAACAAAAATTACATTCATTAGATGTTCATCGCCAATTACGGTATTACCCAGACAGGACAAAACAATTCAGAAAGTCAGACCAGCTCTTCCTCTCTTATGCTGCAGGCAAGAAAGAGCTTCCAGTATTGAAAGTTACTCTTTCCAGATGGCTGACATCTATTATTACCTTGATCTATGAGTTGAGACACAGGCAACTACCCTCTAGGCCTAAAGCTCATTCAACCAGGGCACTATCAACTTAAACGGCCTTTCAAGCAAGGTTACCACTAGATGCCATTTGTGCAGCAGCTACATGGGCGTCCAAACATACCTTTATTGCCCATTACAAGCTTGATCTAGCCTCCAGAAATAGAGCTGATTTTGGTTCCACTGTACACAGGAGTCTGTTCCATTGAGCCACCCAGGACTAAGATGCTAGGGACGCTGTCCCATCCAGCAAGAATGAAGGCGAGAATGACAACTTAACATTAAGAAGTTATGTCTTACCATAACATTCCATGTTAGTTGTCTTCTTCTCACCTTCTTTCTTGCATCCCTCCCTCCTGCCCCCTAGCCTGGATAGACTCGAGATTCTGAGTCCTTCCATTTCTGGAGATACAATATGTTGCGTCTTTCATGGTATCCTTAGTGTTACTAGCAGGTAACCTGTACTCGTAAAAGAGGATTATAATATTATTATAGTATTACTTTTTATACTATGTCTTAGCTTCCAAACGAGATCTGGGGAGTTAGCGCATGGTATTGTGGGATATAGGGCTGCCTCGAGCCGGTAAAAATAGCTCTCGAGCTATAGTATAGGCCGAGTTGGAGCCGAGGATTGGCTCCGAACCCATCCAGCAAGAAAGAAGGCGAGAAGAAGACAACTAACATGGAACGTTATGGTAAGACATAACTTCTTATTATTCCACTATAATATGTCAGTGGCAACTGTTGACCAAGGTAGTTCAGGAACTTGACTTAGCTGAAGTGGTTCTCTTTGCAAATGCGGTTTAATACTGTTGCATACTGAACAAGAAGAAAGTACTTTATCAATGTCTTTCACTAGTGAAGGCCAAAATACTAGTTCTCTCGCCCTTCTTTTGGCAGATTTGGAACCTGGGTGACCAAGATGCAAAATCTGGATATATTCATGTTGTAAGCAAGCAGGACAACAATTTTAGTACCTTTGAAAATAATGACATCTTCCATCAACATCTGATCTCTGTAAGGAAAATAGGTTTGCACTTTTGGTGGTACACTAGATTGCTTTGATGGCCATCCAACATTAATGTAGTGGTTGAGCTTTTGCAAAATTGGATCAGTCTTTGTATGATCCCTCAGCTCATCAAGTTTTGTGGTAGAAAAATTGCTCACTGCCATTACGTCAGTGTCAGAAATTCTCTGTATAAAGCTGCTCCATTGTATTTCTGGGAGATCAGGATAAGATATCAGCCAGATAAAGAAGTTTGCCTTTTTTATAAACCACTTTGAAGTTGCACTTTTGCAATCTGTGCGTCATTCTTTATATCTCGCTGGAGCAGAATACATAGCCTTCTCTAGAATAGTAACTAGAGGTTGGTGATATGTTTCAATTTGAATAGTTCAACCATAGATATAATCATGAAACTTTGAACATGCAAATACTATTGCCAAAAGTTCTTTCTCAATTTGAGCATACTGCATCTCAGTTTGGGTAAGTGTTCTAGATATATAGGTTACTGGTCTGCCTTCCTGAAGAATAACCACACCAAGACCAAATTTTGAAGCATCACAGGAAAGAATAACTGGTTTATTGACATCATAATATCTTAATGTAGGTGGGGTGGCAATTTTCTGCTTAAGGTTTTCAAATGCCTTCTGGTGCTGTTCCAACCAAGACCAGGTAACATTTTTACATGTTAGCTCTCTTAAAGGTGCTGTCAACTCACTGAAGTCTGGTGTGAACTTGCCTAAATAGTTGCCCATGCCAAGGAAACATTGTAGAGCTGGAATATTATCTGGTGCTGACATCTGAAGAATATCTGCTTGCTTAGACGGATCTGGTCTTAAGCCAGTGCTGTTAACAAATTACCTATATACGTAACTTCTGGTATTCTGAATTTGCACTTTAGAGGATTGAGCTTTAAGTTCACTTCTTGTGCTCTGCTAGAACTCTCTTAAGGTTTCTGTCATGCTCTGCTTTACCATTGCCTCCAACCAATTAATCATCTACTATTATGGCACAAGGATAACCTGAAGAAATTTGCTCCATTGCATGCTGTAAAACTTCACTTGCAGAATTTATTCCAGATGACATCCTCTTGAATCTATATCTGCCAAACTGGGTACCAAAAGTGGTTAGTAATGAGGATTTGTGATCAAGCATCACTTGCCAAAATGAACTTTTTGCATCCAAGACCGAAAAAAATAGTAGCATTCGGTATCAGGACTGTGACCTCTTCCACTGTACACATTTGATGATGCATTCTCTTTAATGCTTTGTTCAAATCTCTTGGGTCAATACATATTCTGATTTCGTCTGAGCGTTTCTTGTGGACTGCTACCATGGACGACACCCTTTCAGTTGGTTCTGTAATTGGACAAATTATACCTTACTGCACCATTTTATCCAACCTAGCTTTGACTTTATCTTCCATAACTGTTGGAACCTTTCTCACTAGTCTGAGTACTGGACTGACCTCTGGGTCTAACTTTATAGAATACACAACTGGAAGTTTGCCCAACTCGTCATCGAAAACAGCATAGTCTGAGAAAATGAATTCAGAAAAATTGGAACTAGGATATGCGCTTATATGATGAACCTTTTTGGTAAAAGAAAGCAGATTCATTCTCAAACTGTCTCTGAGACACAATAATGACTACACAGGTCTTTGGACTACATAGAATAACAAGTTGAAACAGTTCTTAGTCAAATAACATGAAATTACTACTGAGCCTTCAGTCTGAATTTCTTCACCTCCATAAACAACAAGTTTTGCACTACTAGCCACATTGAGTTGCTCATTAATTCTCACCTTAGCAAATGTGTCTGCTGATGTAACATTACACTTTGAACAAGTGTCTACTTTGAGCTCTGTGGAATTACCATTGATCTGCACAGTACAAAACACTTTGTTCTTTGCCAATAAATTCACTGCGTCGACCCTTTCACCAATTACTGATACACCATCTACAAAGAAATTGGACTGGTGAAACTCACTTGATCAGTTTGCTTTTTTGAGTGACCTTTCTTTGTAATTTTGTGAGTCTTACTTGATTTGCAAAACTTTTGAAAATTATTCAGTTTTTTACACTTGTGGCATTGCTGACCAAATTCTAAGCATTTTTCTCTTTTAGACTCATGATTGGCACCACAATTGCGACAGTTAAGGATAGAGCTGGATTTGGGTTTTGCTGACTCACGCTTGTACTGCACTGAGCATGTTCCTTTCTTAGAACTTGCTGGAAAACTAAGTGGTTTTCCTGATGAACTAGCAGGGACTGTGGCTGCCATGTGCTTAGGCCTGCTTCTGTTTGCCATGTGTTGCATGCTATCTACATTTGCTCTGGAGCACGCTAAAATCATGCTCTTGTCACTTGCAAGCATACTTGTGTGTCTTTCTGTAACTTCATGGATTTGACAAATCTCAATGGCTTTACTCAACGTTAAATCACTGTCACAAAGGAACATCTTTCTTACAGCAGCACTACTAATACCACTCACATACCTGTCTTTTATTAACTCATTTTTAAGTCAACAAGCTGGCACATTTTAGCTTTGCTTCTCAGGTCAGTAATACAAGCTGCAAAAGTTTCCTGTGGTTTCTGAGCTTTTGTGTAAAACAAATGCCTCTCTAATGTAATATTTGTCTGGGGCTTATATATTTCACTGAATTTGCACTTCAAACACTCGGGGTCTTCACTTGATTCAGCCTGTACAATAATATGATGCTTTTCACTTTCTCCCTCATATACTGCCAGTGCATACACAAATGAACACTGTCTTTCAATTGCCTCTGACCCAGCAAGATTTAACAAAATGAATGCCCTGGTGCATGCATCTTTGTCAGGATAAGCTGCTTGTATAAAAATATCGTACTCTTGCACAAATATTCTCCAGTTCTCTGCAATATTCTGATCAAACACAAGTGGTGAAGTCTTTTGAAATCTGTCTGCCGTATTAACACATACCAGTGAAGGATTTGATTTTACAAATATGTTCGAGTACACACACACACACACACACACACACATCCCAGAAATTTCTGACAGTATCCGTAACACTTCTCAATGGCACAACAAGCCTCTCAATAACTGAATTTTGCAAAATAAGCTTCTTGGACACTTTGACGGTCTCAAAATTGCCGTACAGCAAAAGTCATTTATCATCATTTTAGGAAATATTTCAAATAACTGAACTGTGTGAATGAACTGGGCAAAAGGTGATCAGAGTGACAAACCTTTCGAAGTAACTGCACTTTGCGAGTAAACAGTACACGGCACACTGAAACTTCCCAAAATGGCAGTACTTTGCTAGATAATTCTTTACAGAGCAAGAAACACTCTGTAATGGTGGTACATTGGGAATAGACACACCCACCATAAGAAACTTTTCAAAATGGCTGTACTTTGACTGTACTTTATGAAATAGTTTCACTTGGAGCCCAGACAGATAAACTCTTCAGAATACATGCACAGCAATAAGCACACACTGTAAGCACTTTTACACACTTTGAGATACTTCAGAAAACTCTAGTTATGCCCTTGATACAATATCAACTTGTAGTTATGCCACAAAAAAAGCACTTTGCCAAAAAATGCAGTTGCCTTACTTTATTTATGCTTAATGTGCCCCTTTTACCCTTGTTATATTTGTTTTGCTTGTTTAATCTCTTTTCATGCCCATTGTACTTTTCTTGTGCTCGTTTTACTCTAAACATGTCCATTTTGCTTTAAACACATTCGTTTCACTTTAGACATACTTGTTTTGCTTTAAACATATTTCTCTTAGTTAATACACCTTTTGTACCTCTTGCTTGTTTAAATATGCAATTTATGCCCTTGTAATGCTCCATTTTATCTTTTTAAAAAAGTAAACTGTTTGTGCAAGTTTTCACTACCTTTGGTTCTTTTCTGGCTCTTTCTCATGTTTGTTTCTCTTAGTTTACCTTCACTGTTATCTCTGCACCTTGTGGCTCCGAATATCATTCTCTTGAATCCTGGTTCTGACACCATGTCGCTCATCTTGTCTCAAAGTAATAAATGAGTCTTCATGGGTTCTGTTCAAGCAGCTTTATTATGTAAGTGTCCTTAAGGCAGAAGCCTGAAATATACCCAACATGTCTCAGGCTTTCTCTGGAAGGACCCTGTGGCAACTATAGTGAGGGCTATGTATACATTAGTATCCTCAGATATAAGAAGGCCATGCATTCTCCCAGGCCCATCTGTGGGTCATATGTACTCACTAAAGCCCTTAAAATATACCAGCCCAAATTAAATCTATCAAGAATTTCCTGATTATCAAAGTTATAATGGGTTTTTTTTTGTCTATATCTTCACCTTCTTTACCACGGAGCACTGTTGAACACAAGAGATTTTGGTTTGGCCAAGACAAGCACTTCAGACTGAGAAATAGCGACAACAGCAAACATCTTTGTCAAATTCAAAGTAGATAGGAAAAGGCATGATTTTGTCTTTTATATCACCTCTGAGCATGTCATGGAAATGTGTTAAAAATGAATGAATTGCAAACTGGTGGTAAGAAGGCTATTTAGCATAAGAAGTTCTACAGCATTTCTCATTTTAATCATATTATTCCTTCATTTGCATACATTCATTGAAGGCTACCACTTATAAGAACAACTGGCCTCTATGAACTGCTTCAAGGCTGCACTTAAGTGCAACTAGCACAGATAAAGCCTAAGCGCAATGACTAGGAATACCATTCTTACCTTCAATGCAAATGCCTTTCTCTCATGTGAGGCTGGTTTATAAAGCAAGTTTATATAAAAAAAACATGTCTTTTAGAATCAGGCCCAATGTGTTGGTCTCAGATCATACTGTAATATTAAAAGGCAAGAAGATGAAGTATTTATTTAAGATAAACAACTGACTACATTGCCATTTATTCTTAGGAAAACAAGATGGAAGCAGAAAATTCACTAAATGTGCATATGTTGTTGCTCTGGCCATATGCCAAAGGAATGGAACCAAGTCTTGATGAAAGCAACATCAACAGGAGTATATAATCACAAGATATTGTGAAGAATAGATGTTAAGTTGTCAATCTCGCCTTCATTCTTGCTTGATGGGTTCGGAGCCGATCCCTCGGCTCCGACTCGGCACTTGCTTTAGCTCGAGAACTCCTTTTACCAGCTCGAGGCAGCCCCATATCCCATGATGCAAGGCAGGAAGTACCCAGATCTCGTTTGCCGCTTGGGAGGTCTTCTCTTTACCAGCTCCTGGTAAGTAATTCACATTTGTGACATTTAAGCCCCTTTTAGTTAAAAACTATTTGTTTTGATAGTTTAACTTTAAATTTAACTTTTTCTGACAGAATTCCCTGCCTCTTTTAAATTTTTTTAGTCAGTTAATTTCCCTATCCCATCCCCCCCCTGTTAGGGTGTGTGTGTTGGTGTTTTTTACTAAATACCTTTTGGTATTAGTTTAATTTATTTGGACTGGTGTGTGTGTGTTGTGTTAGGGCACCATGTCTAAAGAGAGGGTTTCAGGTTTTAAGAAGTGTGACTCGTGCTGTCAGAAGATGTCTCTGACAGACGGTCACACTTCTTGCCTGTACTGTTTGGGCCCTCTTCACCTGCAGGACTCCTGTGCTATTTGTCACTCCTTCAGCCAGAGAGTCCTGCAGGAGAGACGGAATAAGTTGATTCTCAGGGGCCTTCTTAAGCCGGAGGGCTCTCCGGCTAAGTCGGCCCCTCAAAAGTCAACTAAATCTGCCAAGACCCAGGCTTCTGTTTCTAAGCCGGTGGCCTCGGCTCCGACTCGTATAGAGTCGAGATCGGCTCCGGCTGGAGCCGATTCTGGATCCACTAAGCTTTCGGCTCCGATGGCTATCGGTGCCGAATCTGCTTTGACCACTGTGGGGTCGGTTCCAACCGGCTCCGACACCCACGTGACACGGGCATCGGTGTCGGCTCCGATCGGCTCCGACACCCATGTGGCACAGGCATCGGTGTCGGCTCCGATCGGTTCCGACACCGTTACTTTGGTGGCTGTATCGGCTCCGGCTGGAGCCGATACATCGACGTTCTGTCGGCTCCGGAAGTCGGTGCCGACAGGATCTGTAGTATCGGCTCCGATGGCCCATTCCAGGAAGAGGTCGAGGTCTCCTTCCTTGGAGCCGATACTTTCGGCTCCGGCCTCGCCTCTTCTATCGGAGCGGAGCCATCGGAGCCGATCTTCAAGGTCATCCAGGTTGTCAGATCATGACCTCGAGAGAGTGGTCAGTAGATTGCTCAAGTCACAGGTACTGGCCCAAATGCTACACAGTCCGTCTCAGCAGACGACTGTTGGTCCACACCCCGTTACAGTTCCTCCTTCAACTCTACCCCAGAGCTTGGAGTTGGAGTCTTCGGGTTTGGTTACTGCTACGGCTGGAGGACGGATACCCCCTTCTGTTCCTTCAGCCCCTACTCTTATCTCCTCTTCCTTAGAGGGATTCGGTGGTCGGGCTTCCATGGTCTCCTCCGAGGGGGTGAGTGGCATCGGACCCTTGTCCGAGCCCGCTCTTCCCCTTGGAGCCTCGGCCTTGGTGAGCTCGGCTCCGACATCTGCCTCGGAGACTTCCCTTTCGGTGGCCCCGGGAGTTCCTAGCTCTTCGGAGCGGGGCCTCTCGGTCCTACCTGGGAGGGGAGCATTCGAGGTGATGAAGAGTGTACTTGCCACTAGTATCAGTCAGCAGTCTCTTCCCGTAGCTCCTCCCTCTATTGTACCTGTTGACATCTCTGCCACTTCTCTTGCTACAGGACCCAGAGATCCTCCGCCTCAGGTTTCCCCATTGGGAATTTCCCCCTCTTCCGAGGATTCTCCTGATGTTTCGGGAGATCCTCCTAGGAAGAGGACTTGTAAGAGGAAGCATGTAGACTCCCCCGAGTCTGTCACTTCGGATACTGACTTTGATGAGTCAGAGGGATCCCCTAGATCCCCCTCTGAGGATGTCTCCTTCTCAGACATCCTAGAACTTCTGAAACAGAGGGGAAACTGGCCCACCAACAATCCCTCTGAGGATGAGTCAGTATACCTAGAGGCGTTTGGATCTCGGCCCTCCACCTCCTGGGTGTCTCCGCCTTCGACCCCTGATGCAGGTTATTGCTCGAAAGGCGTGGACAGCTCCTGACTCTGTAGAACCAGTCCCTAGGAGGCCTTCTAAATTTATAACTGCCCCTAGTGACAAACTATTCCTTACTAAGGGTGTCCCCGCTGATGCCATGGTGGTGGCTGCGGCCACCAAAAAGGAACTTGCAGATCCTTCCGTGCCCGTCCATCCTCCTAATAAGGACTCTAGGACCATGGATAGGTACGGCAAGCGGATGTTTTCCTCAGCGACCTTTGCTATGCGTTCGCTGAATTATCTTTGTCACTTCACCAGACTCCAGAGAGATATCCTGAAGGAGCTGGGAGAAGTAGTTCAGGATCCTACAGCTGCAGGAGCCCAAGAAAAGATTGCTTCGCAGCTAGGAACCCTCAATTCCATTGCTAACTCCTCCATGCGGCTAATATCTTATGCTGCTGATGGAGCGAGTAGAGCCGCAGGCACAGGTGTGGCTCTTCGACGCCAAGCCTGGATGCGGCTATGTGATTTTGCGGATCCCTTTAAGGCGTCCTTCACAAATTCTCCCTTTGATGGGTCAGCTTTGTTTGGCCCTCAGGTGAAGGAGACCTTGACCAGGTGTGAGCAGGACGGCAAGACTCTTTCTGCTGTTGGAGTCCGTGTTTCCACCCCTTCTAGGCCTTATCCCAAAGGACAGAAGGGTGGGAAGATGTGGTTCCGTAAATCCCAAGGAGTCACGCCGGATTCACGTGGTCAGTTTACCCCTAGAGGCAGAGGGGTAACAACAACAGACGCGCTCTAGAGGCAGAGGGGTCCAAGAACCAGGGCAACAGGGAGTCTCTTCCTGAGCAGCCTTTTCAGCATCCCTGAGGTGTTGCCCGGCTGTCCCTCCTTGGAGGCAGTCGGGGGAAGACTATCACTGTACCCAGAAGCCTGGCATTCCCTCACTCAAGACAGATGGGTACAGTCGATCATATCCAAGGGTTACATAATTCCTTTCGAGGAAAGTCCCTTCCCCTCAAGTTCCCTTCCAGATGTACCACCCGGTCTAAGGGACATTGCAGAGTTAGAAATCGCAAAACTACTGCAAAAAAGAGCCATCCAGCCAGTTACACTAGACCATTCAGAGCCCGGAATCTACTCAAGGTTCTTTTTGGTCCCCAAAAAGACGGGAGACTGGAGACCAATATTGGATCTCAGCAGACTCAACAAGTCTGTCAGGAAGACAAGATTCCGAATGGTCACTCTTCAGTCAATTCTGCCCTTCTTACAGAAGGACAACTGGATGTGCTCAATAGATCTTCAGGATGCGTACTATCACATCAAAATTCACAGACGCTCCAGGAGATTTCTCCGCTTTCGGCTGGGGTCCAGTCATTTCCAGTTCAGAGCCCTGCCCTTTGGTCTCACTACAGCCCCAGAGTGTTCACCAAATGCATGGCAGTGGTTACGGCTCACCTGAGACGTCAAGGATTCCAGGTGTTTCCGTATCTCGACGACTGGCTCCTGTCAGCCACCACCAGGCATCAGCTTATACAAGCCAGGGATTACACAATAGACCTTTGTTCTCATTTAGGCATCTCAATCAACTTCGAAAAGTCATCCTTATCGCCCTGCCAGTCTATTACCTTCATAGGCGCAAACTTAGACACTGTTCGGATGTCAGCTACCCTTACAGAACAAAGAGTTTCAGACATTCAGACTCATGTCAGGATCATTCTGGCCAGCAAGAAAGTACAGGCCAGAATGGTTCTAAAGGTATTAGGTCTCATGGCTGCGGCCATTACTCTTCTTCCCCTGGCTCGATTCTACATGCGCCTCCTTCAGTGGATGCTGTTCACACAGTGGTCATACCAGCAACTCCTATGCGTCACCAGATTCTGGTGACACAGACATGCAAAGAACATCTTGCTTGGTGGATCACATCGTCTCAGGTTCACCAAGGCAGGTGCTTTGTACCCCGTCCCCGATAGCCACTGTCACCACGGATGCCTCCCTGATCGGGTGGGGGGGTCATTATCAGGGCAGGATGGTTCATGGGACGTGGCAACTGTTCGAGTACCATCTGCACATAAATGTCCTGGAGATGAGAGCAGTGCTTTTAACGCTGCAAGCCCTCAACGACTTTCTTCCCGTAGGGACAATTGCAGTCCACACAGACAACATGTCTGTAGTTTGGTATATCAACAAACAGGGCGGAACCAAGTCCTACCCCTTGTGTCGAGAAGCGCTCAGACTATGGCAATGGGCGATCTCCTCTCATCGGTTTCTGGTAGCAACGCATATCCCTGGGAAAACCAACATTCTAGCGGACAGATTGAGCAGAGCTATTCTCATGCCTCACGAGTGGTCTCTCAAGCAATCCATAGCGGAAGAGATTTTTCTGGAATGGGGTCGTCCATGTTGCGATCTTTTGCTACTCCCCAAAACAGCAAATGTCCAGACTTCTTCAGCCTCTTCCTCTATCAGGCCATCCCCCAGAGACGCTCTGACCCAGGATTGGCCCCAGGGACTTCTTTATGCATTCCCCCCATTTCCTCTGATCCCTCAGGTCATCCAGAAAGCTACCGATTTGAGAGCCAAATTGATTCTCATTGCCCCTTACTGGCCTCGACAAGTTTGGTTCCCGTTCCTCCATCATCACCTTTTGGTGCAGCCGTGGCATCTGGACCCAGTGCCAGATCTACTGATTCACCAATCCGGTCAGCTGCACCGGTCAATCCCTTCTCTCAACCTCACAGCATGGTTGCTCCACTTCCTTCCCTAGCCAGGCTTCCTTTGATCTCTAACCCTGTTAGAGATATCATAGTAACTTCACTAAAATCCTCTACCAGGAGGATTTACACGAGCAAATGGAAACGTTTCTCTTATTGGGCTAAGGCCCAAAATATTGATCCTTTTACTGCCCCTGTTCAGGCAGTTCTGGACTTCTTAGCAGAGATTTTTCATGCAGGCTCCTCTTCTTCCACAGTCAGAGTTCAGTTGGCTGCTATTTCTAATTTTCATGTTGGGATAGCAGATCATAATATTATGTCCCATAGGCTCTGCAGGGCCTTCTTGAAAGGAATTTTCCTACTAAAGCCTCCAATCAGGAATCCTCCTCCTCAGTGGGATCTAAATTTAGTGCTGACATCCTTGATTCTTCCCCTTCGAGCCAGCTGTTTCTTGTTCCCTGAAATATCTTTCTTGGAAAACTTTATTTCTAGTGGCTATTACATCTGCCAGGAGGGTGTCTGAACTTCATGCTCTTCGGTTCGACCCCTATTTGGTTTTCACAAAGACAGAGTATCTTTGAGAACTAATCCATCATTTTTACCTAAGGTCGCTTCAAAAACAATCTGAATCAATCCATTGATCTCCTGTATTTTTCCTAACTATTCAGATAGAGCTGAACAAAAGCTACATTATCTTGACGTCCACCGTCAGCTTAGATATTATTTGGACAGAACAAAAAAATTTAGGAAATTTGATCAACTTTTTGTTTCCTATGCGGATAATAAAAAAGGCCTTCCTGTTTCTAAAGTGACTTTGTCCAGATGGCTTTCTTCAGTCATCACTGAAATTTATACGATCAGGGGAAAACAGCTGTGCTCAAAACCTAAAGCACATTCAACTAGGAGTTTAGCTACTTCTACAGCTTTTCAAGCTAGACTGCCTTTGGACACTATTTGTGCAGCAGCCACTTGGGCCACTCCTCACACTTTTGTTTCCCATTACAAATTGGACTTGGCCTCCAGGGACAGAGCCAGTTTTGGCTCCACAGTCCTCAAGAGTTTGTTCCATTGAGCCACCCAGGATAGAGGTGCTAGGGACGCGGTCCCATCAAGCAAGAATGAAGGCGAGATTGACAACTTAACATTAAGTTATGTTCCTACCATAACGTTCCATGTTAGTTGTCTTCTCGCCTTCTTTCTTGACCCTCCCTCCTTCCCCTGGCCTGGACAGACCTTGTATAAGAAACTATTATGCTAAAGACCATTCTAACCTGGTCCTTTTTCCATCTGTAAGTTTCTTCTTCCTTTGGGAAGTATTGTTATGCTTGGTGTTATTGCCCTTTTGTCAACAAACGAGATCTGGGTACTTCCTGCCTTGCATCATGGGATATGGGGCTGCCTCGAGCTGGTAAAAGGAGTTCTCGAGCTAAAGCAAGTGCCGAGTCGGAGCCGAGGGATCGGCTCCGAACCCATCAAGCAAGAAAGAAGGCGAGAGAAGACAACTAACATGGAACGTTATGGTAGGAACATAACTTCTTATTTTCTCTGTCTGGTAGAATATGAAAAGAATGGCAAATTTACAAGTATTAAGCAAAATCCTTAAGGACATTTTGAAACCTAAACTCTTCTTTCGGTGTGTTTTTTTGTATAAAATAAAAGAAAATAAAACTGAAGGAAAGTTGTTCATTCTAGAAATATCTCAGGAGGAATTTAAATGGGCACTGGACTCTTTCTATAAAACATTTAGACACAGAAACACTAGTAGAGAAACTATGAAGTAACTTTTTCCTTCAGAAAGAATAATTTATGCAATAACAAGAAAAATAAATTCCTTGACACAAAAACACAAGTACAAAATTTCAAAATAATAAAAATGTAATGATAGATTACAAAATATCCTCAAATTTCCATCGTTATACACTGTTTCTGATCATCACATCTGCAACACAAATACATTAAACCATGTAATAAAGCGTGTGTTTCACCTGCCAAGGAAAACCTTAAAAAAGACACAGTATTGCTTAATAAAATAGTAAATACTGATCTTTAATAAGTCTGCATTTAAAGCTCTGCTGATGTGGACTAAGGCTTTTCTTTGGCCGAGTTTTCTGAAATATACTAGTATGTCTAGTGCTGTGTTTCTTGCCACTGCCTTCATATTTCATTGGACACTGCTATGAGAAAGTTGGGTAGTTTTAAGGTAACAAAAGTGCTGACATACCTGTGTTTTAAGAGCACTAAAAAGGCAAAACTATTTATACTTCAGACAGAAAGCTGCTCTGCACATAAACACCAGAAAATACACTAGCAAATTCTCAGACAAGGCTTGCATGCTTCCACAAGTAATGTCTGCAAGTGAGGAAGTGCCTATGCCTTCATGATAGTCATTCACATCAGCTTGTCAGAGGAAATTTCACTGAGTGACAATATCAGAAAATACAATTGATGAAAGCTACTTTCAGGGAAACTCAACATATTTTTTTTGCTAGGGATAAGTCAACTGCACTGCTCCTATCAAGAGCAACACCCCATGTATCCCCCAAACATCTATATACCACCTCCATGATGGCACAACAGTGGGGAAAACTAGAAACTGCATTATCACTCAAAGTAGTTTTCAGTGAAATTTGTGATAGTGACACTCACTGAAGTTGACATTGTACACTAGGATGGCTCCCTATCATTGGACCTATGCTAACTTCTGATTCCAGAATTCCTGTACCAAAATTCAAGGCAAATTGGGCCAGGGCATTTGCAGAACTTCCCCTGCCCTTTTACAAGTGACTTGCTGCATTCCTGCATCATTTCTGGCTGCAGAAGTAGAGTGCCATTTGAGCAGGAAGAATGGTGGGGGGTGGACAGCGTTGTATTGTTGAAGGCAATTGTACAGAAAAAAGTTGTTGACAAGGAAAAGAAATGCACAAATAGTCAGCATTTAGCTGAAGGGTCTGGAAGGAATTATTGTTCAGAATTGGTAATGGGTGGATTACCTTATTCACAGTTGTGTTGTTTACTTGATAAGGAAGAACCTTGGGGTAATAGTGAGAGTACATGGTTGGCGATCATAGAGAGACTGGCAGATAAGGAAGGTGATGATAATGGTATATCAGATGCTAACAAGAGCAGTAATAGAGTTAAAAGAAGTCAGAAAACAGATGCAGAGGTAGGAGGAGTTAAACTTTCTAAACAAGAAGGTAATGTTACTTCTGTAAAAAAATTATTTATGGTGAGGATTCATACTAAAAATGATTTGACAATTAATAGATGTGTGGGACATAATGATCATGCTTTGGGCTTCACATCAAAAGATATATCATCATCTAAAAAAGCACAAAAGTTCACAAACTGTAGAAAAACAAAGTCAGCACTCCTGGAACCACACACTTCAGCAACTCAAGTAAATCCTTATAGTAAATGGCCGCAAAGCACTTTGGGAGCGGTAAAAACACTTTTTATTAAACCAAAATAACAATTGAATAAGCGCTTTCGTCAAGAACCTTCTCAACTTCATCAGATAAGAGCAAATCCAGGAAACACTCTTAAGTACATCCTGCAAGAGCATTAATTAAGTAATAAACCAATCCCATCACACTGACTAAGAAGGACCTCCGTGAACTCATAAATATTCATGAAATGCAATCATAAAAATATTCTTAAAAAGAAACTCTTTAAAACCAGCATTTAAATTACATTAACAAGTGCAAAAATGCTGAAAATAAATACAAATACACACATAATGTAAAAAAATCCATAAAATGGTATTTATATTAAAATGAAAGTATATATAAAAATGTATATAAATATTTTTTATGTTTTATATATTTTTACTTTTCCATTGCTTTTAGTTTTAACAGGCAAGCAATGGAGAATGAATCATTTAAACCTGGCCATTGCCCTGCATTTAGGTGGATCTGCTAGATTAATTCTTTCTTTTCCAAACGCAGCCCCCATGGGTCACCTCTTTTATACAAGTCAACAGTGTCCACAATGAAAAATCTGAAAGAGTGGTCTGATTTTTCTGTGCAGTGTTTACTCAAGGCATTTGTGGATTTACCAAGTCTGATATCCCTTAAATGCTCATAAATTCTGTTTTTAAATTTCCTCTCAGTCTTTCTGATATAGAAACATTCACATGGGTTACACACTGCACAATAAACTACTATTTCAGTATGACAGTATACCTTCTTATTCACCTGTATTTTAAAACCATTAACCAAAAATTCATGGCCTTCCATCACAAAATTACACTGAGCACAGGAACCACATTTTTTCATAGACCTTGCATGTACAATGTTTCTGTTAGACTCTAAAATGCATTTCAGGTTCATCCCTCTTTTAAAAACAATATTTGGTTTAGTTCCAACACATTCTCTGATATCCCTATCATTAAGCAATATAGCCCAATTTTTGAATAAAATATCTAACACATCCTTACTGTTACTGTGAAAAGTAGTAATAAAAGCACATTTAAAATTTAAATTCTGTTCAACATTGGATTGGGTCAAGTCAGTTCCTACTCCATTAACCAACCATCAATGGGGGGCATGTCCTGGGCAGGTATCCTAACAAGGGTTTAAAAAAACTCTTTCTCTTTTGTTGACCACCTCAATCATGACTTCATTAAGGAGCCATAACAGGTAACCCCTCTTGCAAAACATAGCTTTCAGATGGTCACCCTCATCTAAGAAGTTATCAAACAAACTAACCATCTGGGCTGCCCTTACAAATTGGCCGTTTACTAACCCTCTTTTTTGTTTAAATGGGTGTGCACTATCAAAATGCAGAAAGCTGTTTAAATAGGTTGCTTTCCTATGAATTTGTGCTACAAAGGCCTTCAGCTGACACTTTTTCATCAGTAAGATGTCCAAATATGCTATTTGTTCACTGTTAACCTCATGTGTGAACTTTAAAAAACTGGAAAGGTAAACTATATAAAAAAATATAAAAAATATTTATATACATTTTTATATAAACTTTCATTTTTATATAAACACCATTTTATAGATTTTATACATTGTGTATATTTGTATTTATTTTCAGCTTCTTTGTACTTGTTAATGTCATTTAAATGCTGGTTTTAAAGAGTTTCTTTTTAAGAATATTTTTATGATTGCATGTCATGAATATTTATGAGTTCACAGAGGTCCTTTTTAGTCAGTGTGATGGAATTGGTTTATTACTTAATTAATGCTCTTGCAGGATGTACTTAAGAGCAAATCCAGGAAATGCTCTTATCTGATGCAGTTGAGAAGGTTCTTGATGAAAGTGCTTATTCATTTGTTATTTTGGTTTAATAAAAAGTGTTTTTTACCGCACCAAAGTGCTTTGCGGCCATTTACTACAAGGATTTACTTGAGTTGCTGAAGTGTGTGGTTCCAGGAGTGCTGGTTTTGTTTTTGTATAATATTATCTATCAATTTGGGTAAACAGCAATTATGTGATGTGACTTTTGAGACTGATTTTTGATGGACAAATTTTGAGTGTTTTGTGAAAGAAAGAAACATCTTTCCCTGGAATAATTATGTATGTTCATGGCAAGATAACAAGCCTGCAAAATATATTCACTTTTGAACTGATAAAATTGAAGAATATGATGTAAAAATGTTTTCAGGATTTATGTGCTTCAGTTTCAACAACTGTTACAAAGTCTAAGGATAATAGAGATCAGTGGAATGGTGATTGGGATGTAGAGGTAGTATTAAAGATTGAAAATGATTTAGTGAAACATTTACCTAATGTTGTTTTTGTGAATGGAAATAGGGGGACCATTAAATATATTGGACAGCCCAAAATGTGGTATTAATGTGGAAGTGTGGATCATCTTATTAGCAACTACATTATGACGTTTAGGTGCAATCAGTGTAAAGAAAGGGGTCATATAATGAATAAGTGTGTAAAATATAGATTGTGTAACCAAGAGAGCAATTTTTGACTGAAAAAAAAGGAAGAAGTTAATGAAACTACAGGGGAAATTTAAGGTGATTAGAAAAATAAGAGTGTTACAAAGTTGGGAGAGGAACAGAATAATAAAAATAATGAGTCTATTAAAAAGATGTGAAAGAAATTCAAGATAGTGAAAATGTATATAAAGAAACAGTGATAAATCAGAAGTTGAAGAAGAAGAATTACAATTTGTAAGAAAAAGATGTACTATTGGTACAAGAGTAAAGGTAAGAAGAAATAAATTAAAAAAAAAACTCTTTCTCCTAAGTTTAAGAAGAAAAGAATAATATTTGTTTACTTTCAGTGAATGTTAATATCTTAATTAACATTGGGAGACGATTAGCAATATTATAGTGGTATATGATGCGAAAAGCTGATATATGTTTGTTAGATATAAGATATATTCATGAAGCCAAAAAAGGTTCGCTTTCTTCTTAGCTTTTGGATTTTTGCATTTATATATTCATGAAGAAAAAAGGCTGCACCTTAAAACTTTATGGGGAAGAAAATAATATGGAGTCTGGAAAGGATAGATGTTTGAAGGCTGTTTTTTATGTTTATAAGGGAAATTATGGATTGTATTTTTATATAGTATTAGGAGGCAGAGGAACAATTATTGATATAAGAAGAGTGTATACACTAATTGGGATCTATGCACCAAAATTCATGGCTGAAAGGATAAAGTTTTTTTTAAATTTGAAGTTGTATTTAATAGTAAATATGAGTATCATTATGATGGGTGATTTCAAACTTAGTAATAAAAAGTTAAGTACAAAAAGTAGGGACTGATTAAAAAAATGGAGCTGGTGTAGTGTGGTAAAATGAGAGTTTGATCATGGAATAAATGCACATATAAATAGGCAGATAGCAAAACAGAAATAGATTTATTTAATCTTAGATGTGTGAAAGAGGCTGTGATGTTTTGTTAAATGTTTTTTTGGATCATAAAGTTGTTTGGATGGAATGAGGCAAGAATGATAAATTTATTGTTCATGGAAAATGGATGAAAGAGTATTTTTTGTAAATGTAGAACAGAAAATATTTCAAAAAGAAAATAATCTGTAATGGACAGAGCTATGAGAGAATGTTATATTCATAGACTGAGTGGTGCCTGGTATTCAAATATAAATCTAGGAAAATCTTTCTAGATATTGAAAAAGAGAAAAAGGTAAAGAACATTATAATATGTTAAATAAAAAAGTATGGATGGACTTTAAAAATATATATTTTTTATTTAAGGAAAAATAGATTTTATTGTAAATAAAAAAGATGTGAAACTATGATGTTTAGCAAAGATATTTTCTTCATGATAAAAAGTTGTTTCTTCTTTAATTAAACTAGTTAAAGAAGATGCAAGCATTATGAGAGAAATGAGAGATGCTACTGGTAATGTAAAATATAAGCAATATGAGATTACAGAAATTGTAAAGCATTATGCAAGTAATTTATACACAAGAAGTCATATAAAACAAGTTGTTTGTGGTGTTAACTTCTCTGAAAATCATATAAATGTATTAAAATATTGATTTACAGGAACTGGAAATAATGTTGAATAAAAAAGAGTATATACAGTGTCAAATATGGATGGGATAGGTTATGGGGTTTATAAGTTTATGGAAGTTTTGCAAAAAGAGATGCTTTTAAATGTAATTAATGAATAGTTAAAGAAAGGAGCAATTGGGGAGGACATTTATGAAGGGCTTATTAAATTCTTATGGAAAAAAGGGGATAGAAACGATATTGAAAATTGGAGGTCCAGAATGTTAAATAGTGATTACAGGATATTTTTGAAAAGTTTGCAAGCAAGAAGTAATAAAATGTTTCCGTATATATGTGAAGGGATTTATGGCATAAAAGTGAGAGTCAGTCAATAATTATTACTTCTAATAAGGAAGACTATTTATGATTTTTTATATAAAAATAAAGATTTTTGTGTGATTTAAAGAAAGCATTTGATTTGGTGAAACAATAGTTTGTGGAATATTATGGAAGAATATGGTTTTGTGGGCAATGTACTTAATTTATCTGAAATGTGTTCATATAAATGCATAAAGAGGGGGTTTGCAATCAGTAGTGTTTTATTTTCTTTGCTTATAAATGTTATAGGCAGTAATATTTCTCTAAAAATTAATTATATTAAATAGTATGCTGGAAATGTGTAGACATATCTTGATTTTTATCTCAAGCAGATGATTTAGTATTGCTAAAAAACATGACTTGGATGACAAAAAAGTTGATTTATGTCATTGAATGGTGGGCAGTGGTGGGTTTAGGGTTAAATAAGAAAAATAGGTGACTGGGGTAGGAAATAATATTTATGGTGTCTGCTTTGTAAATAATTGATATATTAATGATTAAATTTGGTAAAAATGAAGTTGGGAATATATCTGTAATTTTCGAAGCTGTTTAGACTATCAAATAAGAAAAAGGTTTATTTAATTAATACAGCAGTCATGAGAAACACTGACTATTTATCTCTTTTTTTATGTTACCCAGTACTGAAGAAAATTAATTTTTAGGATGTAGTTTAGGGTTCCAGATCAAATATAGTTAAGAGAGGGGGGTTTATATTTAAAATCAGACGAAGGATGTTTGAATTTAATAAATCCTATAGTATATGCAGTTTTCATGTGCCCATTTAAATTTTAAAGAAGAAGAATGGTTTGATGTTTATTATTTTGGGAAGTAAAATGAAGATTGGTAGAACTGCAAAGTAAGGATTATGAAAGAAAAAATGTATTAGAAAGGAAGGAAATTTTAGAATATCTAAATAAAATCAAGATGTGGAGTTTAGAAATTTATGAAGTGAAAGTTAATAGGAGAGAATGGTAAGATGATATAGTAAAAAGATATTGGTAAGATGGTAAGGATTAAGTAAAAATGTTATTTAAGCAGTTAAACTAGTAGAACATCAAGATTTTTTTATGGAGATGAGGGATTATACACTATTTGTGAAAGCAAATCTGAAATATTAAATCTGGTCACAAATATGTTTATTTTGTAATATGTATGAAACATAACATGTTTATCTAGACTGAAAGAGATAAGAGATTATGGAGAAAAGTTATTAGGGAAAATATAATGTTTTATTTGATTTAAGAAGTTTTGGAAGTATTGATGATGAATATGATGTATATGTTTCTCATTAAAGGAGTTTAAAGAAATTTTGTAATAAGTGCGATAAGGGCGTATTTATTGTTGTATGGAGGGATAGAATGAAAGAGATTTTAATTAATAAGAATTGGGATCTAAACTAAAATTTTGTAGCAACAAGAAGGGTGGTGGTGGTAATAATAATATGATGTAAAATAATTAAAATAATTCAAATAGGTAAATAATGTCACTATTTTATATCTATGTATATATATATATATATATATATATATATATATGTGTGTGTGTGTGTGTGTGTGAGTGAGTTTATGTGTGTATATTAATATATATGTGTGTGTGTGTGTGTGTGTGTGTGTGTGGATCTACTTCTGTTTGTCGAAAACACAGTTTATCGGCAAACAGAAGGTCGAACCCACTTAAGCAAAAGTGCACTACATCGAAAGCACACCCTTTTGCGAAAGCTGATTCACCAACGCATGGTACAGTGGTGAGATGGAAATATATCATTTTCCCCACTGTAGTATGATCTCGAAGTTAGTATATTTAAGTAGCAGTGGTGTGAGAGGCTCAGGGTGGCTTGCCCACCCTGCATAAATGTTGTTGTTGTTGTTGTTGTTGTGTCTTTCGGCTTTTCCCAGTTAGGGGTCGCCACAGCGGAACTCCGGTCCACTAATGATTGGCAGTAGATTTTTACGTGCCAAGTTGCCAGCTCTGACGCACAACCTGCAACGAAGGTACGCCCATTCACGCGTGTCTCCAGAGAGAAGATGCTTTAGCTGAGAACCAAACGGGACAACGTCTTACTGTGAGGTGACAGCGCTACCGCAGCACCACCACCGCAGTAAAAAAAAAAATGTAGATTTTTTTTTTGTGTTTTTTTTTTTTTTTTTTTTTTTTTATGTTTGGGATTTTGGAAATTTGATCATATGGTCTCGTCCGTATGAATTTCAAGTTTCTGAAAACTCAGTCATCTGACATGGATCCATATATATCTATATATCTATCTATATCTATCTATATATATATATATATATATATATATATATATATATATATATATGTATTTATGTTTACATTTATTCTGTTTAAATAAAAGCACTCCTATCCTTTTGATAGATTCTGTGGGATCTTTTACATCCACCTGAACTACCACCAGCTCAAACAGATAGGGCCTCGGTTTATCTCATCTGAAGGATGGCACACTCAGGAGTCCAGCCCCACCTCATGCTGCATTACAGTGTTGCCAGTCAATCATCTTGGTGTGGGAATAGAACACGCAGTCTTCTGCACCAAAAATGAATGTGTTACCATGATTTATTGCAACTGTATTTTTCAGGACCTACTCCAATTCCTCCTGTTCTTTGGTGGATGTTTTTGTTAAAGCCTGTAACTTGCCTGATAGCCAGGCTGTTGCCCTCAAGAAAGCATGTAGAGTGTATAAAGGTCCTCATTCTTATAAGTTTTTAGATACTAATCCTAGATTAGACCCAGCAGTTATTTTTCTTATTACCTTGCTGCTGCTACTGCTAAGCATCTAGTTAATACCAATCCCTCCCCTTCTGACAAGGATGAGAAGAAAATATATTCTTCTGCAACATTATTTTTAGAATTTTCGACTGTTAAGTTCATACGTTAGTGTATGCTGGCCTTTTTTGAAGACATGAGGAATATTATGATATCTGTTACTTCTTCTGAGGAAAAAAATGTGTGTGTGTGTGTGTGTGTGTGTGTGTGTGTGTGTGTGTGTAAACTAATTGCTTCTTGCGCCTCAAATAGCTACCAACTGTTTGAAATATACTTATGATTCTGATAATGCCACTTCCAATGATGCTGTCACTGGAACTGTCACAAGGAAGTTTGCTTGGTTGCATACTTGAAACTTTCCAGAAGTCATCAAAGATGACATTTTGAATTCTCCCTTGGATAGAGATTTAATTTATGTACCATCTGCTGTACAAATGTCCTTAAAAAGTGCAATGGGAGAGGTATGATTATTCAAGGAATCTAGAAGATTTTTCAACTTTCCTTCTCCAAGTTTGCCAAGTGGTTTAATGCTACCTTTCATCCTTTTCAAAAAGCAGAATAAACAAACACAGCAAGTTACTGGTAAGCACATGTTCAAAAATCAATGGAAACAGGGTTCCAGAAAGAAGGGAGGATTCCCCCCAAGAACAAAGGACAATCTATTAAGCCTCACTAGACCTGTCCCACCTTGGCAAACCTTTAATCTTTCAAAGAAGACTGAGCCACCATTTTGTTCTATGGCAACAGATGGTTTCAGACAAATGGGTTCTGAAAGTAATATATCCAGGTTACAGGTGGTGGCGAAGTCTTCCCATCCTTTTTGAAGGATTCCTTCTCATCCACCAGACCAAATTCCTCTTTTCCCTCCTATCATTCAGCATCTGATATATAAGCCTCTTCTCATCCTCAGTAAGGAGAAGTGTTTTATTCAAGAATTTTTCTGGTGCCAAGAAGATTTGTGCAGACCTGTTCTGGATCTTTCTTTTCTAAACCTGTTTGTGATAGTGCCCAAGTTCAAAATGTTTTCCATTTACAACTTGAGACCTCTCATTCCCCTTTTGAGTTTTCTTTTAACCTTAGATTAAAATGGTACATATCATCACATTCATATGGATCCAGATTTCAGATGTTTCTTAGGGTTTTCTGTGTTTGGATTGCATTGCCAGTTCTCTGCATTACCCTTTCTTTGGTCTATCCAGTGCCTCAACAGTATTCACAAAGTGTCCAGCTCCTGTGATAGCCAATGTGAGGATATTAGATATTGATATCTGTGCTAGCATGACTGGCTGAAGTTTTGTAAATAATTGTAAATTATCCTGTGTTGCATATGCCAGTATGACTAGCTATAATTTTGTAAATAAGTTTATGTCTTTTGATTATCACTGTGATTTATGCAAGATGTTTGGATGTTAAGCGGTGCTCTTCTCACTGACCAAATGTACATGTCTTTTTTTCTAAAGAAAATTCTGAATGCGTGCTATGCCAGAGCCAGCTGACCTAGATGTGATGTTAGTGTGTGGTAGAGCTTGGAGAATAGACTCTTCACTGCAGCTGTTTGTTTACTTTTCAAATTCTGTTATGAGAGAGTAGAATTCTCATAGGAGCTTCCTGTTACTTTAAAAAATATATGCTATAAAAGCAGGTTCTGAGTCAGTAGTACAGTTATTCAGTTGTTTCCAGAGTTGTTCACTTATCATTCAGTTGCTTCTAGAGCTGTTTAGCAGTAGTAGCCATGTTGTTTCTAGAGTAGTTGTTCCAGTCACTGAGGGCAGACAACATCCTGGAGTGCTGGCATTATTCTTCATCTTGCTTTGCAGAATTAAGAGTCTAATCTTACCTTGCTGAGTAATTTAGATTAGAGACAGTTAATCTTCAGATAGGAACTATAGCTAGTTAGTTAGAGGTTTTCTAAAATCAATGTGAGATCTATCATACAGTATTATTTTCATATTTCCCCGTGTATAAAACTTTGTTTATTGGAATCAGTTATTCCATGTTTACATGTTTTAAATCCTTTTAGTTATTAAATATTTTACTACCTGTTATTGTGGCTAGTTATATAGTGAATACATTTAATAACTTGAGAGTGTTTATGCTTTTTGTGATAACACCAGGGCCACACCGAAAAGCCTTACTGCTTGGTTACATGCTACCATTTGTACAATTATCTATTTTACTCAATATAATTGAACACCCCTTTTGAAAGGTATTGTGGTATCTGAGTGGTGGCAGCAGCTACCTTGTAATTTGGGAAATGGGACGCAAGCAGGTAAATCTGTGCCAGTTTTTCCCAAGTGTCTTTATGTGCAAATATCAGATATTTAAGAGTGTGTGTGTCAGACACCTAGAATTGGGACACAGTGCTTTGCAGTGGTTGGTGTGGAGACTTATTTGGAGACCTGGAGTGAAGCATATAGTTCAGTCCCAGGTTTGGAACCTGTTCCTGGTGTACTCTTAGGTCAAATTGTGTATTTCTATCCCTTTTTTTAGTGATACTCCCTTACCGGAGATAGTGGTGAGGATTGAGGCTCCTTAGTTACTACCCCAGGGGAAAGAGGGCTCATCACAGCCTACTGCAGACTGTAAGATATTCACATTTGTCCTTATTTAGACAATTTGCTTATATTTACACATTCTTTTCCCACTTGTCAAGAGACTCCTAGTTGGGTATACAGACTGGGGTTCCATGAAAAAATACAAAAGTCTTGTTTGACTGCTTCTCACAAGATTCTTTTCCTGGAGTGTCTCCTAGATAACCCAACTCTGGAAAGAGCTTTTTTTTCCACATGAAAAAATAGATTTGTATCTAGATCTATTCCTATTCTATCTAGATATTCTAGATCTATTCCTGAAATTTTCCACTAAGACTATTGTGTCAGCCAAGGAATTTCTCATTATTCTAATTATTTTGGCATTTATGGCTCTCATGAATCCTCTAGCAAGATTCCACATGAGAAAAATCTTATGGTATTTACAGTCTGCATGGTTCCAACATCAACACCCCTGTCATTCCAGATTCCTGTTTTGTGGGTTTGTAAAGAGGGAGATTTTTTGGTAGGGAGACCAACTGTTTTAGAATCAGATCTGCCATTTTCCCTTCCAACTCCAACACAGTCTGTAACAACAGATGCTTCAGACTTTGCTTAGGGAGCAGTATCAATGGGGATAAAAGTGCAGGGTCTTTGGAGCAGAAAAGACAGACCAAAATGCATAAATGTAAGAGAGATGTTGGCTCTTATAAATGCTCTCAAGTATCTCAATTGTCTATGGTCCTCAAGATCACTATAAATGTTTACAGACACTGCAGTGATATGGTACATAAACAAACAGGAGGACCAGGATCTTACTCTGTGTGCAGAATAGCCATAGTAGCTTGGGATATAGCTTTTCAGCACATTTTCACTCCACTGGCATCTTACATACCGTCAAAGCAAAACTGTGTGCATACATGCTGACTAGCACCAGGACAGACCCCCACAAAAGGAAATCTTCCAGGAGTTGATCCAGTGGTGGGGAACACCTCACACAGATCTTTTTTATTTCACTCACAACAATCAGTTGGCATAATTCTATTCCAGGAGGACTGCACGCAAGAAAGCCTGGAAGGCAGATATTTTCATTTTTCTTGGACAGGAGTATTCCTGTATGCTTTCTCACCCATTCCACTAATATCTAGAATCATCCTGTAGGACTCTTCAAAGACCATTTTGGTACCTCTGTTCTGACCCAGGCAGCAATGATTCACCCTTCTTTTGGAAATGGACAGGGGCAATTACCACAAGATTCCTCATAGAGTGGATCCACTCACACAAGAATGGGGGTGTTTGATGCACACCAACATCAATCAACTTCATTTGACTGCCTGATACCTTTTTCATGAGAATGTGCAGCTTGTACTAATGGAGACAAAAAAAAACTGCTACTTGAAAATCATATATTAGCAAATGGAAAAGGTTTAATAGCTGGTGCCAACAACATAACTAGTACCCATTCAGGGCTAGTTGCTGTCTGGTTTTACAGTATTTGTGTGAGTTATTATCCTATGGCCTTTCTTACTTTTCTATCAAGGTTCATTTATTGGCCAATGTTAAGTTGTCAATCTCGCCTTCATTCTTGCTTGATGGGTTCGGAGCTGATCCCTCGGCTCCGACTCGGCACTTGCTAAGCTCGAGAGTCACTTTTACCAGCTCGAGGCAGCCCCATATCCCATGATGCAAGGCGGTAAGTATCCAGATCTTGTTTGCCGCTTCGCTTAGGAGGTCTTCTTTTTACCAGCTCCTGGTAAGTTATTCACTTTTGTGAGATTTAAGCCCCTTTTAGTAAAAAAACCTTTTATTGATAGTTTTAAGTTTATTTTGTACTCTTTCTGACAGAAAATCCCTGTCTCCTTTAATTTTTGTTAGTCAAACTTTTCCCTATCCCATCCCCCCCCTGTTAGGGTGTGTGTGTTAGTTTTATAGAATACCTTTTGGTATTTTATTTAAGTTAATTTTGACTGGTGTGTGTGTGTGTTTTTTCAGCACCATGTCAAAGGAGAGGGTCTCAGGTTTTAAGAAGTGTGACTCGTGCTGTCAGAAGATGTCTCTGACAGACGGTCACACTTCTTGCCTGTATTGTCTGGGCCCTCTTCACCTGCAGGACTCCTGTGCTATTTGTCATTCCTTCAGCCAGAGAGTCCTGCAGGAGAGACGTAATAAGCTGATACTTAGGGGCCTTCTTAAGCCGGAGGGCTCTCCGGCTAAGTCGGCTCCACCAAAATCAGCAAAATCTTCCAAGGCCCAGGCTTCTGTATCTAAGCCTGCGGCCTCGGCTCCGACTCGTTCCGAGTCGAGATCGGCTCCGGCTGGAGCCGATTCTAGCTTAACAAAGCCTTCGGCGCCGATGGCTATCGGTGCCGAGTCTGTAGTGCCCACTTCGATGTCGGCTCCGATCGGTTCCGACACCCATGTGGCACAGGCATCGGTGTCGGCTCCGACACCGTTACTTTGGTGGCTGTATCGGCTCCGGCTGGAGCCGATACATCGAGGCGTCCTGTCGGCTCCGAGAGGTCGGCTCCGACAGGATCTATAGTATCGGCTCCGATGGCTCTTTCCAGGAAGAGATCGAGGTCTCCTTCCTTGGAGCCGATACTTTCGGCTCCGGCTTCACCTCTTCTATCGGAGCGGAGCCATCGGAGCCGATCTTCAAGGTCTTCCAGACTGTCAGATCATGACCTTGAGAGAGTGGTCAGTAGATTACTTAAGTCACAGGTACTGGCCCAAATGTTACACAGTCCGTCTCAACAGACGACTGTTGGTCCACACCCCGTTACAGTTCCTCCTTCAACTCTACCCCAGAGCTTGGAGTTGGAGTCTTCGGGAATGGTTACTGCTACGGCTGGAGGACGGATACCCCCTTCTGTTCCTTCAGCCTCTACTCTTATCTCCTCTTGAGACCTTCCTTAGAGGGATTCGGTGGTCAGGCTTCCATGGTCTCCTCCGAGGGGTGAGTGGCATCGGACCCTTGTCCGAACCCGCTCTTCCCTTGGAGCCTCGGCCTTGGTGAGCTCGGCTCCGACATCTGCCTCGGAGACTTCCTTCGGTGGTCCCTGGAGTTCCTAGCTCTTGGAGCGGGTTCTCTCGGACCTGCCTGGGAGGGAGCATTCGAGGTGATGAAGAGTGTACTGGCCACTGGTATCAGTCAGCAGTCTGTTCCCGTAGCTCCTCCCTCTATAGTACCTGTTGACATCTCTGCCACTTCTCTTGCTACAGGACCCAGAGATCCTCCGCCTCAGGTTTCCCCATTGGGAATTTCCCCTCTTCCGAGGATTCTCCTGATGTTTCGGGAGATCCTCCTAGGAAGAGGACTTGTAAGAGGAAGCATGTAGACTCCCCGAGTCTGTCACTTGGATACTGACTTTGATGAGTCAGAGGGATCCCCTAGATCCCCTCTGAGGATGTCTCCTTCTCAGACATCCTAGAACTTCTGAAACAGAGGGAAACTGGCCCACCAACAATCCCTCTGAGGATGAGTCAGTATACCTAGAGGCGTTTGGATCTCGGCCCTCCACCTCCTGGGTGTCTCCGCCTTCGACCCCTTATGCAGGTTATTGCACGAAGGCGTGGGCAGCTCCTGACTCTGTAGAGCCAGTCCCTAGGAGGCCTTCAAAATTTATCACTGCCCGAGTGACAAACAATTCCTTACTAAGGGTGTCCCGCTGATGCCATGGTGGTGGCTGCGGCCACCAAAAGGAACTTGCAGATCCTTCCGTGCCCGTCCATCCTCCTAATAAGGACTCTAGGACCATGGATAGGTAATGTAAGCGGATGTTTTCCTCAGCGACCTTTGCTATGCTCGCTGAATTATCTATGTCACTTCACCAGACTCCAGAGAGATATCCTGAAGGAGCTGGGAGAAGTAGTTCAGGATCCTACAGCTGCAGGGGCTCAAGAAAAAATTGCTTCGCAGCTAGGAACCCTCAATTCCATTACAAACTCCTCCATGCGGCTAATATCTTATGCTGCGGATGGAGCGAGTAGAGCCGCAGGTACAGGTGTGGCTCTTAGACGCCAAGCCTGGATGCGGCTATGTGATTTTGTGGATCCCTTTAAGGCGTCCTTCACAAATTCTCCCTTTGATGGGTCAGCTTTGTTTGGCCCTCAGGTGAAGGAAACCTTGACCAGGTGCGAGCAGGACGGCAAGACTCTTTCTGCTGTTGGAGTCCGTTTTTCCACCCCTTCTAGACCTTATCCCAAAGGACAGAAGGGCGGGAAGATGTGGTTCCGTAAATCCCAAGGAGTCTCGCCGGATTCACGTGGTCAGTTTACCCCTAGAGGCAGAGGGGGTAACAACAATAGACGCTGCTCTAGAGGCAGAGGGGGTCCGAAGAACCAGGGAAACAGGGAGCCTCTCTCTGACAAGCCCTTTCAGCATCCCTGAGGTGTTGCCCGGCTGTCCTTCCTTGGAGGCAGTCGGGGGAAGATTATCACTGTACCCAGAAGCCTGGCATTCCCTCACTCAAGACAGATGGGTACAGTCGATCATATCCAAGGGTTACATAATTCCTTTCGAGGAAAGTCCCTTCCCCTCAAGTTCCCTTCCAGATGTACCACCCGGTCTAAGGGAAATTGCAGAGTCAGAAATCTCAAAACTACTGCAAAAAAGAGCCATTCAGCCAGTTACAATAGACCATTCAGAGCCCGGAATCTACTCAAGGTTCTTTTTGGTCCCCAAAAAGACGGGAGACTGGAGACCAATATTGGATCTCAGCAGACTCAACAAGTCTGTCAGGAAGACAAGATTCCGAATGGTCACTCTTCAGTCAATTCTGCCCTTCTTACAGAAGGACAACTGGATGTGCTCAATAGATCTTCAGGATGCGTACTATCGCATCAAAATTCACAGACGCTCCAGGAGATTTCTCCGCTTTCGGCTGGGGTCCAGTCATTTCCAGTTCAGAGCCCTGCCCTTTGGTCTCACTACAGCCCCCAGAGTGTTCACCAAATGCATGGCAGTGGTCACGGCTCACCTGAGACATCAAGGATTCCAGGTGTTTCCGTATCTCGACGACTGGCTCCTGTCAGCCACCACCAGGCATCAGCTTATACAAGCCAGGGATTACACAATAGACCTTTGTTCTCATTTGGGCATCTCAATCAACTTCGAAAAGTCATCCTTATCGCCCTGCCAGTCTATTACCTTCATAGGCGCAAACTTAAACACTGTTCGGATGTCAGCTACCCTTACAGAACAAAGAGTTTCAGACATTCAGACTCATGTCAGGATCATTCTGGCCAGCAAGAAAATACAGGCCAGAATGGTTCTAAAGGTATTAGGTCTCATGGCTGCGGCCATTACTCTTCTTCCCTGGCTCGATTCTACATGCGCCTTCTTCAGTGGATGCTGTTCACACAGTGGTCATACCAGCAACTTCCAATGCGTCACCAGATTCTGGTGACACAGACATGCAAAGAGCATCTTGCTTGGTGGATCACATCGTCTCAGGTTCACCAAGGCAGGTACTTTGTACCCCATCCCCGATAGCCACTGTCACCACGGATGCCTCCCTGATCGGGTGGGGGTCATTATCAGGGCAGGATGGTTCATGGGACGTGGCAGCCGCTCGAGTACCATCTGCACATAAATGTCCTGGAGATGAGAGCAGTGCTTTTAACGTTGCAAGCCCTCAACGACTTTCTTCCCGTAGGGACAATTGCAGTCCACACAGACAACATGTCTGTAGTTTGGTATATCAACAAACAGGGCGGAACCAAGTCCTACCCCTTGTGTCGAGAAGCGCTCAGACTATGGCAATGGGCGATCTCCTCTCATCGGTTTCTGGTAGCAACGCATATCCCTGGGAAAACCAACATTATAGCGGACAGATTGAGCAGAGCTATCCTCATGCCTCACGAGTGGTCTCTCAAGCAATCTATAGCGGAAGAGATTTTTCTGGAATGGGGTCGTCCATGTTGCGATCCTTTTGCTACTCCCCAAAACAGCAAATGTCCAGACTTCTTCTGCCTCTTCCCTCTATCAGGCCATCCCCCCAGAGACGCTCTGACCCAGGATTGGCCCCAGGGACTTCTTTATGCCTTCCCTTCATTTCCTCTGATCCCTCAGGTGATCCAGAAAGCTACCGTTTTGAGAGCCAAATTGATTCTCATTGCCCCTTACTGGCCTCGACAAGTTTGGTTCCCGTTCCTCCATCATCACCTTTTGGTGCAGCCGTGGCATCTGGACCCAGTGCCAGATCTTCTGATTCACCAATCGGGTCAGCTGCACCGGTCAATCCCTTCTCTCAACCTCACAGCATGGTTGCTCCACTTCCTTCCTTAGCCAGGCTTCCTTTGATCTCTAACCCAGTTAGAGACATCATAGTAACTTCGCTAAAATCCTCTACCAGGAGGATTTATACAAGCAAATGGAAACGTTTCTCTTATTGGGCTAAGGCCCAAAATATTGATCCTTTTACTGCCCCTGTTCAGGCAGTCCTGGACTTCTTAGCAGAGATTTTTCATGCAGGCTCCTCTTCTTCCACAGTCAGAGTTCAATTGGCTGCTATTTCCAATTTTCATGTCGGGATAGCAGATCATAATATTATGTCCCATAGGCTCTGCAGGGCCTTCTTGAAAGGAATTTTCCTACTAAAGCCTCCAATCAGGAATCCTCCTCCTCAGTGGGATCTAAATTTAGTGCTGACATCCTTGATTCTTCCCCCCTTCGAGCCAGCTGTTTCTTGTTCCCTGAAATATCTTTCTTGGAAAATGTTATTCCTAGTGGCTATTACATCTGCCAGGAGGGTGTCTGAACTTCATGCTCTGTCGGTTCGACCCCCCTATTTGGTTTTTCACAAAGACAGAGTATCTTTGAGAACTAACCCAACCTTTTTACCTAAGGTCGCTTCAAAGAACAATTTGAATCAATCCATTGATCTCCCGGTATTTTTCCCTAACTATTCAGATAGAGCTGAACAAAAGCTACATTATCTTGATGTCCACCGTCAACTTAGATATTATTTGGACAGAACAAAAAAATTTAGAAAATCTGATCAACTTTTTGTTTCCTATGCGGATAATAAAAAAGGCCTTCCTGTTTCTAAAGTGACTTTGTCTAGATGGTTTTCTTCGGTCATCTCTGAAATTTATACGCTCAGGGGAAAACAGCTGTGCTCAAAACCTAAAGCACATTCAACTAGGAGCTTAGCTACTTCTACAGCTTTTCAAGCTAGACTTCCTTTGGACACTATTTGTGCAGCGGCCACTTGGGCTACTCCTCACACTTTTGTTTCCCATTACAAATTGGACTTGGCCTCCAGGGACAGAGCCAGTTTTGGCTCTACAGTCCTCAAGAGTTTGTTCCATTGAGCCACCCAGGATAGAGGTGCTAGGGACGCGGTCCCATCAAGCAAGAATGAAGGCGAGATTGACAACTTAACATTAAGAAGTTATGTACCTACCATAGCGTTCCATGTTAGTTGTCTTCTCTCGCCTTCTTTCTTGCGACCCTCCCTCCTTCGCCCTGGCCTGGACAGACCTTGTATAAGAAACTGTTATGCTAAAGACCATTCAGACCTGGTCCTTTTTCCATCTGTAAGTTTCTTTCTTCCTTTGGGAAGTATTTTATGCTTGGTGCTATTGCCCTTTGTCAGCAAACGAGATCTGGGTACTTACCGCCTTGCATCATGGGATATGGGGCTGCCTCGAGCTGGTAAAAGTGACTCTCGAGCTTAGCAAGTGCCGAGTCGGAGCCGAGGGATCGGCTCCGAACCCATCAAGCAAGAAAGAAGGCGAGAGAAGACAACTAACATGGAACGTTATGGTAGGTACATAACTTCTTATTTCAGCATGTCTGCTCTATGGCTTCTTCTCTTTCTATGCGTTCTCATGTCAAAATGTTTTTGAAAGGGGTTTTACTTGGACTTCAAAGAAACCAGGTGGCCCCTCATTGTGATCCTAATTTTGTGTTAGAGAAGCTTACACTTGCTCCATCTGAACAAGCTAACCTGACTGATTTGAGGTTCTTAAAAATGAAAACAGTTTCATTGATTGCTCTGACCACTGCAAGAAGCTTATCTGAATTGCAATCTCTTACGGTGAGTCAACCCTGCCTCATTTTCCACAGGGACAGGTTTTTTTTTGAGAACTAATCATTATTTTATGTCAAAAGTGGTATTGGAGTTTACTTTAAGCCAAACTATCCATCTCCCCATTTTATTCCTGAACCTAGAAATGAGGGAGAAATGATACTCCATACTTTGGGTGTCCACAGACAACTCAGGTACTATCTTGACAGAACTAAATCTTTTGGATCTTCTGATCAATTGTTTGTTTCTTGTGAAGGTAAGAAGAAGGGACAACCTGTGTCAAAACATACAATTCAAATCAGTTATCCAAGGCTATTACCTGTTTTTTATAATTACCGCAATAAACTATTCCAGGCAGTCAAAGTCCACTCTACCAGGGCCTTGGCTTCATCTATGGCTTTCTGGAAAGGGTTGGATTCTAGAAGTATTATTGCAGTAATATCTTAGTCCTGTGCAGATATTTTTAGAAAACATTACAAGCTTGATTCACTCTCTAGGTCTAGATCAGGCTTTGCTAGGACCATTCTCCAGGGGCTCCTCGACCCTTCATTTTAGACCTCCCAAATGTTGTAAGCTAATGTAATCTGACTATATAGCTAAAGCAACTGCAGCAGTGATCAGTATGATGAACATAGTAGAGATGTGTAAGTAAACTTACCAAAACAATACATGTTTGTATGATCACTGCTGCAGTAGCCACTCCCTCTCTCCCTCCACCCCTCTTTTTTTGGTATGTTGTTTATACCAAGGTATGGTTATTTATGTTTTGTTCTTTTTAGCATTGTCTTCTCAGGGCTCAGCCTCCCTCTCCCTGTTGATGGGAAAGCTGTGATAGATTTGGCACCGAAAGTTTCTGCCAGTCAGCTCTGCTCAAGCTGCCTGACAGTTTTGGCAAGTGGAAGGTGCCCTGAATCTATGGAGGGTCACTGGCTGTTATATCCTTGGCAGGAAGAAAAAAATTATTAAGGTGGCTTTGAGTGTAAGGCCAGCTACATTTATGCCTCAGCTTCTGATGGATGACTCTGCTTGTTCTTAAGATCACTCTTCATTTTCACCCAGCCTTCTTTGTGTAGCACTTACAGCCACTAAACATCAGGAGATAGCCATGTCCACTGTGGCTGTTGGGAAACCTTTGTCTGTCAAGCTACATTTGTCAGCCTTTTATACTCCTCTGCCCTTCAACCCCCCCCCCCCCAGTAGTGGTCAAATTACACCTAGGAGACAGGTGGCTCCTCCTTGGGGTCTTAACTTTGTGCTTGAAAACCTCTGACTCCAGTTAAACCAGCTCACCTGACTGATTTATGGCTCTTATCATGGAAGACTGTTCTGCTTATTGAAATCTTACAGGAGAGTGCAAGCTCTTATGTTGAGCCAACTCTACCTAATTTTTCACAAGGTGGTGTTTCTTTGAGAACAAAATCCACCCTTAAGCCATGTCAGAGTGTATTGTAAACTGGACTGTTCATCTCCCAGTATTTTGCCTGACCCAAAGAATAAATGAGAGAGGATTCTGTACTCTCTGGATATATATATATATATATATATATATATATATATATATATATATATAAGTAGCTCAGATACTACCTAGACAAAACATGACCTTTCAGAAAAGCAGAATTACGGTTTCTCTCTTATGATGGTAAGAGGAAAGGGCAACCAGAGTTTATATAGACTTTTTTGGGGATAGTTGTCTCATGCTAATGCTTTTGTTATTCTCACCACAATAAACCACTTCTAGGCAGAATTACAGCTTGTTATACAAAGACAATGCCTTTCTTTGTGGCTTTCTGGAAAGGGGTGGACTCTAGAGTATTCTACAGGCAGAAACTTACATACTTTTTATAAAGCACTACAATCTGGATTTCTTTTCCTTGCCCAAAGCAAGCTTTGTTAGGACCATTCTCCAGGGGCTCATGGAACTTTAGTTATTGGCCTCTTAGGTTTATAGGTTCATAGGTTGGTACTGAGCTATCTGCCCGAAGGCATATATTAGCCCAGCCACGTTGTGCGGTATTCACCGCCCCTTTAGTAGTTCCCTAGACCCTTGTACTAGCAGCTAGTACCCTTGGCCCCTATCTAGTAGTGCTGTTGGTGTGATCCCCGGTGTGAACTTTCTGTTACCCATCCACTCATCAGAGTTCCTCTTGAAGAGCGATAGTGAGGGGCTCTGTCTTATGTAGATCGGGACCCTGTTCCATAGTAAGGGAAGTCTCTGCGAAGGGAATCTATCCCTCCAGCATGTTCTATTCATTGTTGTGTTGAGGTTTATATCCCTAGAGTGTGTAGCTCGAGTAGATTTGGTTTTGCTAAGATGGAGCATGTTCAACAATTCTGGGTTGGACATTTCTATGTACGTTAGACAGAGATCGCCTCTGAGAAAGCGGTATGCAACAGAGAACAGTCTTAGCTTTTTCAATCTTGCTGCATAGGGCAACTGTTTGAGGCCAGTAATTCTCTTGGTTAGGTACCTCTGTGGTCTCTCCAGCTGCTGGAGATGTCTAGCCAGGTACATTCCAATTAGTGCATTATACTCAATAATGGGTCTGATGAGGGAAGAGTATAGGGGCACCATTACATCCTTAGATCTTGATGCGAACCCTTTCTTAGGTTCATAGGTTCATACTAGGCTAACTGCCCTTGAAAGCCATTTTAAGCCTAGCCAATTATCCCCTGTGAGATTCAAACCCTGTACCTTGTGTTTGTAAGGCAAACACCTTAACCATTAGGCCACCCTCCCAACCCCTTTCTTCCCTTTCTCTTTCTTCTTTAAGCTATGGTAATCTATGACTGCAGCTTAGACTACTGCAACAATGATCTATGTAAACTTACCATAACAGTAGATATTCTAATAAATCAACATTGCAATATCCTCCCCTCCGTCCAGCCTCCTTTCCTTACCTGGGTTATTTTGATGTTGCCAGGATGGGGACCTTAACACTTTTTTTATGTAGTTACTCTTTTGGTGTGTCCTAGCATGGTTCTTCAAGGATGTTTTCTCCCTCCCTTCTAGGCAAAAAAATAAAACAAAAAACTGCTCTGAAGAGTCTTGCGCTCTGACTGTTGGCTCTGCATGAGCTGTTGACAGTTGGGGTGCACAGAAGATGCCCAAACCTTTGCAAAGCTGGACAGTTGAATGGGGGGGGGGTTAAAACCCATATAGTGCAACACTTATCTATTAGAGAATCTATTTTTATGTTAAGTTTACATACAGCTGTACTTTATAACATATAACCAGTACTTAAAACTAAACTGGTGTTTGAATGCTAATAATATATCCTGTACTGAAAATCACACATCAGGTCTTTGAATTTCATTTAATGCAAAATGTGTGCATAATATATTTACAAATTCCACTTGTACTTTCAATCAGGTGTGAATCTTTGCCAAGGCTGTCCATAAATATTGAACCTTACCTCAAAGTACAGTCAAAAATGCTTCAAAAGAGCCCAAGTATGCCTGATGTCTTGGACTTTAAAAAGTTTTCTAAAGATCACGGTGGAATTCCAGAAAACACTGTCATTCGTGAGTGGGTTAGAGATATCTGGAACATGTGGTTTGATGAAGTCTTTCCACCAAGTAGGGCTTCTAATGATGATGGAATTGAGAAAATTGAATTATTTACAAGTGAACACCAGCAACCACAGGCGGAAGAAAAACTTAATGTGGAAATACAGCTTACTGACACCTTCAGTCCTGTTCTTATCGATGAATCCAAAGTTTGTGTAGAAGAGATATTAAATGAAGTGAAACATCTGACTACCTTAATTGAAGAACGACCCAACTGTGCTGCCTTCCATTACTGCAGACGTGGTGCTCTAAACCGAATATTGGGAAATGCAAAGATGGCCATGGAAGATCTCAATAAAGTAAGAAGTAAACTACATGGGTATATTATTTTATTTTATTTTTTTTTACAAGAGTTGAATAAATAACTTGACACTTTTTAATTGTTTAAATATAACAGTTAACTATCAATGTTATGTTGTCCCTATCTCGCCTTCCTTCTTGTTGGTCTGGTTCAGAGCCGATCCTCAGCTCTGATTCGGCCGTATTCTAAAGCTTGAGAGCTTCCACTGGCTCGAGGCTAGACCCTATCTCATCATGCCTAGCACTAGTTACCCAGATCTCGTTTGCCGCTTGAAGCTTCGAGTTTGCTGGAGACTGGCTCAGGCTAAGTTTTTGTTTTTCTTGTTATGTTCTATACTAAAATCTTTATAATTGTCAGGAAATGTTTTCTGTAGATTAGTTGTAGTTGTCTAGGATCCCTCTCTCCATTTTCTGGTTGTTATTGTTGTTGTTTAGGCCATCTTTTTTCCCTCAGGCCTGTCCTCCATTTCAAATCTGTTTTACTTAGAGGATTCCCCCCTTGCTCTCAGCCCGCTTTCATTTAGAGTGCTTTTCCATTATTCCCTTCTTTTCCCTTGCTGCTAAGGAGTTAGCCATTTAAGTTAGAGGCTCTCCTCAGTTGGGGGAGTTGTTTAACTTAGAGGCTCTCCCCCTTCCATTACCTTCCTTCACTTGTTGTAAAAAAATAAATAAATTTAGATATAGTGTTGTTGTGGTTATTGTAGAATTGTAGATTAGCTTTTCTTGATACCTATTACTATAGTGTATTGTGCTTATTGCTGTTGGGCTGTTTGTGCTTTCTATAATGTCTAAAGAAGTGCCCAAAGAATCCAAACATTCTAGTTTCAAGAAGTGTGACTCGTGCTCCCAAAAAAATGTCCCTGACTGACACAAGTTGTGTTTATTGCTTGTGAGTGGTGCACCTGCAGGACTTGTGTTCCATTTGTCATGCCTTCAGTGCAAGAGTCCCGCAGGAATGCAGAAACAAACATACTGAGAGGCTTACAAAAAGGATCCTTTGACACACCAGTGGAAGGGAATCAGGTAAGTAAACCAGGAAAATCCTCCAGACCAACATCTTCGTCAGTTCCGTCCTCAGAGCCGTCGAGAGACAGAGAGAAATCGTCCAGTTTGTTGGATCTCAAACCTCTAAGAGCAACAAAAGGACTAGGTCTCCTTCTTTGGAACCAGTGGAGTCTGCTCCACAGTCACTGCTTCTACAGTCTGTGGTGGGCAGTCACCGATCGTCCACCCACTCCTCTTGGTCGTCCAGTAGTCTTTCAGACAATGATGTGGAGAGGGTGGTGAAGAGGCTTCTCAAGACACCAGCTCTTGCCAAAATCTTATCAAGCCCAGCCCATCTGGATGTGGAGCCGACTACTTACCCCCTGGGTTGTCTATTCCTCCTCTGACTCACTCAAGCTTGGAGCCGGAGTGCATTGTGGTGGAACAGTTGGTTCCAAAAACCTCCGGTCTCTCGGTTCCGACATCCGCTCCGATCTCCTCGATACCTCCGTCTATCAAGGAATCAAGGAGCCGACACTCTCTCATCAGCTCCAAGGGGGAAGTGGCATCGGACCCTTGTCTGACCCCACTCTCCTTCTTGAAGCTTCAGTGCAGGTGAGCTTGGCTCCCACATCAGCCTCAGAGCCATCGGCTTCAGTGTGGGAGAGGTATCTTGACTCTTCGGAGCCAGGGACCCTCTCGGGCTGGGATCGTGGTGCCTTCAAGGTAATGGGGAGTGTGCTGTCCTGTCAGACAGCTCCTCCCTTGGCTTCAGCTACTCCGTCCTGTACGGAGCCAGTGTCTGCCCTCTCACCACCCCTCCATTCTAAGTGCAGGGAACCAGTGCCCCAGGACCCCCCCCTCTTCTGAAACCTCCCCAGAGCATCCCCCTGAGGAAGTCCCTCAGAAGAGGACATGTAAGAGGAAGCATGTGGACTCCCCTGAGTCCCTGACATTGGACACGGACTTGGAGGATCAGAAGGGTCCCCATGGTCTCCCTCTGAGGATGTCTCATTCTCAGACATCCTGGAAATCCTCAAGCAAAGGGATGGCTGAAAGTCCCTTTCCCCTTCTGAAGACGAGTTCGTATACCTGGATGCATTCGTTTCCTGACCCTCCACCTCTTGGGTGTCTCCACCTTCGACCCGCTGCTAGGGGTAGTAAGTCGAAAGGCGTGGAGTTCTCCAAAATCAATGGAACCAGTTCTGCAAAGGCCCAAAATGTTCATAATGGCACCAGATGACAAAACTTTCCTAACCTAAGGAGTGCCAGTTCATGCTATGGAGGTGGTGGCAGCCACTAAAAAGGAATTAGCAGAGACTTCTACTTTTGTCCATCTGCCAAACAGAGAGTCCCATACAATGGACGGATATGGGAATTGGTTCTTTTCTTCAGTGGCCTTTACTCTCAGGTCATTGAATTATTTGTCCCATTTCACCTGTCTTCAGAGGGATCTCCTGAAAGAGCTGGGAGATACCCTACAGGATCCTACAGCTGTAGGAGCTGCAGATAAGACTGCATCTTAGCTTGCGATCTTATCTTTGGTAGTTAACTCCTCCATGCGGCTTATCTCTTATGCAGCCGATGGAGTGAGCAGGGCTGCAGGCACAGGAGTCGCCTTATGGAGACATTCCTGGATGCACCTTTGTCAAATTGCGGAGCCTTTCAAGTCCTCCTTTACTAATGTCCCTTTTGATGGCTCATCGTTGTTCGGGCCTAAGGTAAAAGAGACTCTAACTAGTGAGAGCAGGTTGGCAAAACTCTCTCTGCCATGGGAGTACATTTTTCCATGCTTTCTAGACCTTATCCACATGTCAAAAAGGTGGAAAAATGTGGTTCCGGAAATCCCAGGAAGCTTCGCCTGACGCATGTGTTGATTTCTCCCCAGGGCAGAGGGGGGAATAATAATGGAAGACACTGCCCTTGCGGCAGAGGGGGTCCACAGAGTCAGGGTGACAGAGATACATTTTCTGGTAGGCTCTTCCAGCGCACCTGAAAGGAGGCCAACCTGTCCACCTCTGGAGGCAGGCGGGGGAAGATTGTCACTGTACCCAGAAGCCTGGCAAAAAATCACAAAAGATACATGGGTACAGTCAATAATATTTAGAGGATACAGTATTCCTTTCTCCATGCCACCTCTTCACAAAAAAAACAAAAATCCATCCTAGATGTGCCACCCAATCTCAGGGAACAAGCAATTCTAGAAGTTCAAAGACCAAATTGGGTCCGGAACTTACTCAAGTTTCTTTTTAGTACCAAAGAAAACAGGGGACTGAAGGCCCATTTGGACCTCAGCAGACTCAACAAGTCCAATACAACAACTATTTCACTCTAGTTCCCCCACTGGGACAATTACCCAGGGATGCACTTGTTCACAATTGGCCCCCCGGGACTTTTGTATGCCTTCCCCTATTCCCTCTGATTCCCAAGGTTCTTCAGAAAGCAAAATCGGTGGGTTGCAAGCTAATTTTCATTGCCCCCTACTGGCCTTGTCAAATCTGGTTTCTATTTCTATGGCCCCATCTTCTGGAGGAGCTTTGGATTCTGGACCCAGCTCCGGATCTGCTGATGCATCAGTCGGGCACACTCCATAGGTTCATAGGTTCATAGGTAGGTACTAGTCTATCAGCCTGAGGGCCAAAGCAAGCCTAGCCAACACTGTATTGGCTTTCGCCACCCATGTATTGTTAAATTCCTGCCCCTCTATTGAGCAGTGCCCCAGACATAATCCCAGGGGTGAATTTCCAAACACCCATCCACTTATCAAGGTTTCTCTTGAATAGTGCTAATGATGAGCTGTGCTTGATGTGGATGGGAATCTTGTTCCAGAGAATGGGAAGTCTGTGGGACATGAATCTATCCCTCCAGCATGTCCTATTTATTGCTGTGGTGAGGTTTAGGTCCCTAGAGCATGTAGCTCGGGGAGATTGGGATTTCTTCAAGTGGAGCATGTCCAATAATTCCGGGTTTGACATAGCTTTGTATGTCAGACAGAGGTCTCCTCAGAGTAAGCGGTATGTGACTGAGTGGAGTTTGAGTTTCTTGAGCTGGTCAGCATAGGGCAATTGTTTGAGGCCAGCGATCCTCTTGGTGAGGTACTTTTGGGGCCTCTCAAGTTGTTGTAGGTGTCTTGTGAGGTACATCCCAAATGGTGCATTGTATTCAGTGAGGGGTCTGATAAGTGATGAGAAGAGGGGAATGCTGACTTCCTTATTTCTAGATGCAAACCCTTTTGTGATTAAGTGGGTCACGCAGAAAGATTTTCTGACCAATGTGGCAATGTGGTTATCAAAGGAGAGGTTGCTATCCACTTGGGTCCCAAGGTCCCTTATCACACTTTGTGTTAACTGAACTTCCCACTATTTGGTAATTCATGGGTACCATGTTTTTGCCAAAGGGGATAACAATGCACTTTTTGGCATTTAATTTGAGGCCATGATTTTGACACCAGGTGTCAGTCTCGGTGAAGCCCTTTTGCAGGATCTCTACGTCGGCAGGGGAATCGATAATGGTACCCAGTTTGCAGTCATCTGCAAACTTGGTTAGCCATAGACCCTTGGTGTTCACTTGCACTTCAGAGAAGTATATACCGAACAGGAGGGTTCCCAGGACTGAACCCTGGGGTACTCCACTTATCACTAGTTTGGAGTCGGATCTGGAGTCAGCAACTCTTACCGTGTGGGTTCTGTCTGTGAGCCAGTTGGCCACCCATCTTGTGACATAAGGGTTTATGTTAAGGTTGGTGAGTTTATCAATGATTCCTGAATGAGGGATAGTGTCAAAGGCATTTGCAAGGTCCAGGTAGGCTGTGTGGACTACCTTGCCTATGGCCTTTGTAACTGTTTCAAAGAAGTCTACCAGGTTTAGGAGACATGACCTACCTTTTACAAATCCGAATTGGGTAGCATCCAGAGTTTGGAGGTTACCTATATCTTTGTTTATGAGTTCCATGATACGCTCCATGGCCTTGCAGACCAGGCTTGTCAGGCTAATAGGTCTATAGTTCCCGGGGTCTGTGGTTGTTTCTCCTTTGTGGAGTGGGATAACCGTTGCTGTGTGCCATTCTGTGGGCACATAGCCTGTGGTGAAGCTGTGGTTGGACATGGATTTTAGGTGGGGGGCTACTTCATTTTGGAGTTTGTGTAAGACGCAGCCTAGGATGTTGTCCAGTCCCATGGATGCTGTGTTATTGGGGTTAGAGAGTGCCATTTTTACCTGTGTGTTTGTGATTGTCAGGGCTCTACAACCATCTGGTATAGTTATGGGCCCTTTGGGGGGGTGAGGGTGGAGTAAAGTTTGCACTGAACCTATCTGCCAATATGTTGGCAATATCAGTTGGCTCTGTATATTTTGTGCCATTCTATTGTAGCTCAGTGCAGATCGAGGTGTTGCCATGGAGATTCTTGACATAGCTAAAGAATGCATTGTGGTTGTCTTTGGAATCCGTGGCAATTTTTCTTTCAAAATTAGCTTTGGAGGATTTTATGAGAGATCTTAGTTTCTTACTGAGGCTCGTCAGTGAGTTCCTCCATATCTGGGTTTTTACTCTGTTTTGCAGCAGTTTCTTCCTTCTGTTGTACAGTTTGTTAATGGCGGGGGACCACCAGATCGGCTTCCTTTTTTTGGAGGATAACATCTTAGTTTTGTTGAGGATAGCATGATCCATGCACTCATGCAGGTGCTTGTAGAGTGCATTTGTGTAGGATTCAGCAGTCGTGACTGTACTGACTGTGTTATCCATCTGCAGGGGTGTCGCAAAGTTAGTCAACTCAGTTTTGAGAAGCATGAAGTTTGCTTTGGAGAAATTTTTTACAATGGTTTCCTTGTGTGGGGGTGGGGTCAGGATGCGGAAATCTAGGGTGATTAGTTTATGGTCTGATCTAACCAGTGAGGAGTTGATCTTGGGTGTTGAGCACCAGTCACCCATGTTGGTAATGACCAGGACCAGAATATTGTTGCCCCTGGTGGAGGTGTTGACAAGTTGATCCAGGGCATTAGAGTTTATGAACTCCAGGAATCATTGAGCCAGGGGGTTAGCACAAGAGTAGTTTACCCAATTAATGTTTTGATAGTTGAAATTGCCCATTATTATGGGGTTAGGTTGGACCCTCATTTTTTTCAGTGTCCCCAGGAACGAGGAGTGAGCATCTTGGGTCATGGTGGGGGATCTATAACAAGCTACAATTTGGAATGCATTTTTACCCTGGGTTAGTTGCACTTGGATGATTAGAGAGGCATCGTATTTTGCAACTAGCCTGGAGGTGTGGATGTCCTTGATGAATAGGGGCATGCCTCCACTCTTCGTTTTTTGGTCCGGGTTTTGTGGCCGAAACGTGTGGTATGAGTTATAGCCTGGTAGTGCTGGGTTGCTCTCGGGAGCCTTGAACCAGGTCTCAGTCACTGCACAGATGTTGATGTTCTCCATTTTGAGGAGTGCCTTGAGTGAGTGCATTTTGAGGTTTAGACTCCTAGCACTGAGTAACATTGCCCTCAGTTTTTTGTTTCCTGTAGTTCTTATGGTGGTGGGTTTGTTTTTTGAGCCTTGCCTAAAAAAGGCACTATAGGGGCAGCAAGAGCCTTGGCCAATATTCTGAATCCCAGGGGTGACAGGTGCAGGCCATCTCTGGCTAAGCATCATGGCCTGTCAAGCATGTCATCCCAGGCAGACAGATACTGGATCCCCTTTGAATGACACCAGAAGCTTAGCCAATTGTTGAAGTTGATCATCTTATCCTTGTACTGTGGTATCATTTTTGGTGAAGGCAGGATGCTACTCAGGACTAGGGTCATACCTGCCTGGGCTACAAGATCGGAGAGCTCTTCATGTCTCTTTTCATGTAGTCCAGTGAGGTATGTCTCATGTCATTTACACCAACATGGACTATGACAGAGTCATATTTGTACTTGCCTTGTAGTGACCTGAGTGCATGCGTTATGTGGCGGATTCGGGCACTTGACAAGCAGCTGACAATAACCTTTTCTTTGTCCAGCCTGGTGAGTGGGGCATCGGTGTGCCTTCCTTACAGGCCCTCAAGCTTACAGCTTGGCTCCTCCACTTCCTGGCTTAGCCAGGCTTCCTGATATCTCCCCGGCAGTACAACATATTCTAATTTCCTCTCACATATCCTCTACGAGAAAACTGTATACTAGCAAATGAAAATGGTTCTCTTGTTGGGCTGACAAAAATAATATTGATCCTTTTACTGCACCCATTCCAAAGATCCTAGAATTCCTCGCTGAAACTTTTAACCAAGGAGCAGTAGCAGCAGCAACTATCCGAGTTCAATTGGCTGCTACTTCCAACTTTCACGTGGGAGAAATGGGTTCCAATGTTATGTCCCACAGGCTATGCAAAGCTTTTCTGAGGGGTACTATCCTTTTGAGACCCCCAATAAGAGAAAAACTTCCTCCTTGGGATCTAAATTTAGTCCTAGCTGCCTTGATTCTTCCTCCGTTCGAATTGGCTAGTTCTTGTGCTCTAAAATTTTTGACTTGGAAAACGATTTTCTTGATCGCCATTACCTCAGCTAGGAGTGTATCAGAATTACAAGCACTTTCCATTTGTCCCCCTTATTTAATTTTTCACAAAGATAGAGTTTCTGTCAGAACCAACCCCTCCTTTCTATGAAAAGTTTGCTCAGAGTTCAATCTGAATCAATTGATAGAACTACCTGTGTTCTTTCCAAATCATGGCAACAAGGCAGAGTATAAACTACACCAACTGGATGTTCATAGACAGTTACGTTTCTACTTGACAACGACACAGGAATTCAGACAATCTGACCAATTGTTTGTATCCTTTGCAGAAAACAAAAAGGGAACTTCAGTCTCAAAAGTAACTTTATCAGAATGGATTTCAGATACCATTACTTACGTCTATAACTCACAGAACAAACAACTGCCGGGAAAAATTTGGGGATACTCAACCGGGGCCTTGTCTACCTCTACTGCCTTTCAGGCCAGAATGCCTTTAAACTCAATTTGTGTGGCAGCTACGTGGGTTATCCCCCATACCTTCATCACTCATTACAAAGTAGATGTGGTCTCCCGGAACAGGGCATCCTTTGGTTCCATGGCCCTAAAAAGTATATTCCATTGAGTCACCCAAGAAGAAGGTGCTGGGGATGTGGTCCTACCCAACAAGAAGGAAGGCAAGATAGGGACAACATAACATAAAGACATTATGTACTTCCCATAATGTTCCATGTTTGTTGTCCTTGATCTCGCCTTCCTTCCTTCCTGCATCCCACCCTCCGTCCCCCTCCTGGAGGATCGAGAGGAGTTATCCATCTTTGGCTATAAAGGCCTCAATTCCCTTCCTGCCTTATGAGTTGGATAGAATAAGAGTTTCTACTTATGGCTTTTGATGGCTTTTCTTATATATGTATGTATATACACATATATTTTGTATATATGCCTATAGTTTATATATCTGCATATTTTGTTCTAGTGTTATCATTATCACAAATGAGATCTGGGTTACTAGTGCTAAGCATGATGGAATAGGATCTAGCCTCAAGCTAGTGGAAGCTCTTGAGCTTTAGAATATGGCCGAGTCAGAGCCGAGGATCAACTCCAAACCCAACCAACAAGAAGGAAGGTGAGATTAAGGACAGCAAACATGTAACTTTATGGGGAGTACATAACTTCTTTTTTATGTAGAACTTTAGGCATACCTATTTTATAAAAAAGCTTAAAATCTAGATGCATTGTTGCTAGGAATGCCTTACTGCATCATGAATTGCGATTCTATAAAACCACAATCAACTATTACAGGTCATTCTTTTCTATAAAAAATATACCAATTCATTTGTTAATGAATTTAGTAATGCCTTAAATGCAGAACAGTATTTTCATGAGTTGTATTTTTGCAAACAATCAGAACTTAAAAAAGCCCAAAATGCATTAAGCAAGTAAAAACTTGTTTCACATCATTCAGAAAAAATCCATAGTAAATCCACAAATAATCAGTCAGTACTCTCTGTGCTTTGGGATACAGCCCTTTTAAGATGTACCATAGTTTACATACTACAGTGAAAATGGTGCTTAAGTGCAAATGCTGTTATATGCAGCAATCAGAGGCATTTAACCAAACCTGCCATAAGTTCCCCACAAGCATTAGTAGCTAAAAAGACAGTGTTGCAATACACTATTTGATGAACTTAATTAAAACACTGTTTAATTTAGGAGCAAATGCCAGAAAACATCTCAGTTATTAAATAGTTTATATCAAAGTCACTTGCAGGACATCATAACAAAAACTTGTAAAAGGTGTTGATCTGACAGTAAAGTCTGTAGCAGAATAAAATAGGTTTTCTCAGTATTCTGTAATATTTTGTTTGCGGTGAAGATGCTCATTCTCATTAGTTATCATGGTTATTGTTATCAGGACATAGGTAATAGCACAGCAAGCATTCTCATGACACTGCCCCCCCCCCCCCCCGCTCATTGTGGTTTACTGTACATTTAATTAGATTGCTGTTTAATTAAAGGGGCAGAGTTCAAAAAACAGTGCATAGGCTAAAGCCAGGAAAGTCTCAAAAGTACTGAATAATGTATATTGAAGTAATTTGCAGGGCACTATAACAAAAACATTCATCACTGCATTGATGTAATAAACTTATGTAAGAGAATCACACTGGTAATTTCAGAATTCAGTAACAGTTTATTAGAGATGAAGCAGTCCGTTAATTATCAGAACTGAGTGGTCAAAACCTGGGCAGCTCAGTCGGTACTAAAAATTTTCCCAGGCTACTGATCCCTCCCTCATCCCATAATGCTTTGTTAACCAACTTTCTACAACTCTCGTTTGCTCTACCTACTGCTTGCATCAAAGAAATTTGGTCCAGACTACTTTACTGGAATTCTAGGCATTTTAGTGTAGACAATCTTAGATTGTCTGTTCTTGGTTATATGATATTGCCTGTGAGTAGAAATACTTATATTCTATCAAAGTAGAAGCCAGTGTGCTCATTTATTTTTCTCTTGATCAAAATTTGTGTTGATGTCTACCATGTCCCTTCTTCTTGACATGTTTGCTAATAGCAGAAGGTGCTCATCATTAGATCACTATTGTAGTAGGCTGAGATATAACAGTTATATTCTGCCAAGAATATAACAACTGGCCAGTTTCCATAGCTTAAGGGCACTGTCCTCATACATTAACCACTGGACAGCTCAAGAAGAGTGGCATAAAATCAGTGATTAGGGTGTCAAACCTTCAGAACTTTCTTGCTGTCAAATTGCTCTCTTCTCTGAAAACTGAGTGATTGACAGTTGGCTAGCGTACTTCAAAGCTGAGCCATTTAAGTACCAATTTGGATAATGTCTTCCATTTTATTAATTTTTGAGAGGAAAGGTAACTTTTCTTCAAAAATTATTGCTAGGGGGTAGGGCTAGTATTTTTGGTGGTTGTCACTGAAACATTTTCCTTCAAAACTCAAAAAGAGGTAGGACCAACTAATCTAGGTTCCACTATCCACTTCTGAGACACTGTTCTCAGTAGAAATGTGGATTTTGCTCCCAGCTCCTCAGTTCTTCCCTCTCTGGTCTACAGGAAGAAAAATATTATATGGGAGACTTTGGTCTTTAAGTTGGCTTCCTGTTTACCCCAGCTGCCAATGAGGGACTCTGCTGTGGGCAATTTGGGTTTGTCTCATCATTTTTCTCTGCATTCTAGTGTTGCTTCTTGGGAAATCACTAAAGACAGACACAGGCACGTCCTCTTCAGGCAAGGGAGAGCCATTATTGGTATTGCTGGAAAGAGTGGACATTGTTCTTTTACAGAGCTGATCTGAGGAGTCTGAATACTGGACAAAGGACCGTACCTTGGGTTGTTCTTTAGGATGTGCCTCCAGTAGTGGATGCTGGTCCTTCACAAAGCCATTTATAGGAGCCTGGTTCCTGGGGAATGGAACATTTTGCTGTGCACTTTTTTTCTAGAGGGTCTCCTAAGAAAGGAAAACAGAAAATTAGGCATAGAACTGGATGAGCTTTGTTAAAAGTTTATTTAAAGCCTTCCAGTCTTTAAATTCTGAGTCTTCCCTGCCAAGGAAAAGATTTTCCTCGCTGTCAGATTCTGAGTTTCTCTTTGAGTGATAGGAGTTAGACATAATTAGATTCTCACATTCCTGCTCCACAGAATGGGGAATTTGACTCTGAGAGACATTTTTCTTCAGATTCCTCACTTAGAGAGTTATCTTTTTCAGATGTTGTTGCCAGAATAAAAGAGTAATTTCAGTGGGATCATAAGTAAATTCATAAAACACAGGAAAGAGACTGTGATTTGTCACCGCTGGATTTGCCTCGACCTGAAGCTTTCCCTGTAGGAGCTTTAAAGCACGCTTTCCTTGCATCCAGCAGTTTATCTGGCAGTGAGACACCTGATCCCAGGAAGTATGATAAATTATATAAGGTTTCCCAGACCCACACATTCTTTTTTTAAATCCTAGATCAGACCCTACAGTCATTTCTCTATCAGAACCATCTTTTGCCAAACATTTTTATGGCAGCTAACTATTTTTTCTGACAAAGTGGGCAAAACCTTTGATATGCTTGGGAAGAATGTTTATACTTCCTTCTGCTTGGTCTTCGGAATAATGAATATATCCAAGTTCTCCTGACTTCCTTTGACAATATGAGAAAGTTAATTTCTGACCTCCCTTCTTCAGAGACTAAGGCATCTCTGAATTCTTTACTATTCTGTGTGTTTCAGGTAACCAAACACTGTTTAAAATGTTCTTATGACATTGTAGATGTTTCTGGAGCAGCTACTACTGGGTCAGTGATGAAAAGATTTGCCTGGCTATGTTCCCAGAAATTAGGATGTTAAAGCTGAGGTCCTTAATGCACCCCTGGATAAACATGTATTTATCGGGTCCTTTTTTCTGATGAAGTCTTGAAAAGATTTGATGAAAGGGGAAAATTAAATAAGGGCGTTAGATTGTTCAACCCTTCAAGTCAAAATATAGAAACTTTTCTTTCAATTCAGGATCCTTTTATAGAAATTAGAATAAACAGTCTTAGCAAGGCAAGCACAAACATCAATTCAGGTTCCTTTTATAGAAATTAGAATAAACAGACTTAGCAAAGCAAGCACAAACATTATTTCAAAAAGCAATGATAGGGAGTTTCAAAAAAATAAATAAATAAATAAAAGATCCTCCTAAAACCAAGGACAATCTAAAAAAAAGCAGACTGACTATATGCCCTTTCATGTTTTTTTTTCTTTTTTCTACCCTGAGAATTCAGTAAAACTGTCCCAAAGTCTAAATCTTCATTTCCCTCTGTGGAGCAGAATAACTCAGACACTTGAGTTCTGAGAATTATTCAAAAAGGCTAGATTTGGCAGAGGGAGATTCAAGACTCTTTATAGTGCAAAAAACACGAAGGAACCTATAGACTGGCCCTAGACGTTTCATTTCTAAATGTTTGTATCAAAATCTCAAAATTCAAAATGCTGTCTACAGTGTGTGTTACCTCTCTTTCCTTCTCTCAGTTTTCTGGTAACTCTGGATTTCAAAGATGCTTATTATCACCTTCTAATTCTCAAATATTTCAGATACCTTTTAATGATTATTTATGTCTGGTTTACATGTTTAATTCTTTGCCTTACCCTTTGATTTGTCTACAGCTGCAAGGGGTTTAAAAAGTGTGCGGCTACTGTAGTAGCCTCTTGCATGTTCCAGAGCATTCAACTTTTCCCTTGTTTAGATGACAGTCTTATTTTTGTTGATTCTTTTACAACTTCTCAAGAATTTTTAGCATGATTAAAACATTTTTCTCAGTCTGTGTTTTCAGGTGAATATAAAGAAATCTCTCCTTCCATCTCACATCATAGTTTTTCTGGGATATCTACTGGTTACCGTCCTTATGATGGCTTTTCCTTTTCAGGACAAAATGGAATTTTGCAAGGAACAATTTCTGATATTTTTTAACCAGTCTCTGACATTTTTCTGAGAATATGTCAGGATTCTGGGTTTCATGGTCTCTGCAGTTCTCATGATTCCTCTGGCCAGACTTCACATAAGGACAATTCAGTTGTTCAAATCAGTTTGTACCCAACAACAGCACCCTGCATCATCTCAGATTCTAGTACTGGGGGGTTGTAAAAATTTAGCTACTATGGTGAGTAAATCAGTTGCCACTTAGCACAGGTCTGCTTTACTCCATCCAATCCTTACTATGTAAACACTAATGTTTCAGACTTCGGTGAGCTGTAAACAAAGGGGTGACTTCTCAGGATCTTTGGAGCAAACATGACAAATTAAAACATATAAATGTCAAAGAAATGTTATCCATAATAAATGCCCTCAAATCACTAAACCATCTTTGGATTCCAGGCCCTTTGTTAATAGTTTCAGACAGCACCACAGAGATGTGCTACATGAATGGGGAGACCATATCCTATCCCCTTTCCAGATTACTGATGGAAGCCTGAGAACTAGCAACATAATACTGTCTGACTGTTCAGGTTAATTTTATTCATTCATTCATGCAGAATGTTACAGCAGACAAGCTAAGCAGCACTAGGACAGATGCCCACAAATGAAAGTTACACCCAGGGGTCTTACAAGAATTGATACAACTATAGGGAACACCTTAATTAGATCGGTTTGCCTTCCTCCACAACAGAGTTAAAGAAATCATTTTCCAGGACTCTTTGCACAAAAGCCTGGAAGACAGATGCCGTTTCATTCTCATGGATGGGGATGTTCTGCATTCCTTTCCAACCTTTCATCTAATAACAAGGGCTCTTTTAAAGATTCATAAGAACTCTCCAAGGATGATACTGGTAACTCCCTTCTGTCCCAAGCAACTGTAGTTTTTTCTTCTCAAATTGGTCAAGGGCAATCAGCACTTTCATAGCTTTTTCACAGAACAGACTTACACATTCCAGGGGTTATTTGATACACTCCAACCTTTAATTTCTGCTACTCACTGCCTTGATGGTAGACCTTTAATATATTTTAAGTGTCTGTTTTCTGAAGACATTCAACAGGTATTAAAGGCTGCTGAGAAACCTGATATTAGAAAATCATATTTAGCTAATTGGAAAATATTTTTTCTTTATTTTATTTTATTTATCCTTTTTTTAACTGGGTTAGGCCCATTAGGTTAGTGGCCTCTTTTCAGGGTTGATGTGAGGTGGTATTTCTACTGCTGTGGAAAAATATAGCCAGGGCATCAGGGAACGTCTTCCTACTCTTTTCAATAAATCCACTTGAGCTTCACCCAACTCAAGCAGATGGGACCTCATGTTTAGCATCTCATCTAAAAGGCTGGTGCCAACAAAATAAACAAGATCATTTTAAGGCTCAGATGTCTCTACTCTGGCCCTTCTTACTGTTTTATCAAGATTCATCCCTTGGCCATCTCTGTTTGTTTTCCCATGGATTCCGCATTTCTGCCTTTCTCAAATCAAACATTTTTGAAATGGGTTTTACATATCTTTCCCCTAGAAGACAGGTTGTCACTTCTTGGAATCTGAATTCTTGGTATGGAGAAACTTTCTCATTTTTCTTCTGATCTTGTCCACAAGGTTGATCTTGAAATTATTATCTTGGAAGACAGTATTACTCATTGCTTCGACTTCTGTAGAATGAGTATCTGAGTTACAAGCTCTTAGAGTGATTCAGCCCTATCTCATCTTTCACAAATATATGTTAACTTTAAAAACAAATCCTTCCTTTATGCCTAAAGTTGTTTCATAGTTTACTTTGAGTCAGGCTATTCATCTCCCTTTTTAGTAGAACCAAAAGAAAAGTAGGATATAAATAATTCCATATACTCTGGGTGTCCACAGGCAACTCAGATAACTACATTGAGAGGATAAAATCCTTCAGGAAGTCTAATCAACTGTTTAATTCCTAGGAAGTTTAAAAGAAGGGACAATTAGTGTCAAAGCATACAATTTCTCACTGTTTGTCTCATGTTGTTGCTTTCTGTTAGTCTCAACATAAAAAACACTTCTGGGCAAGGTCACGGCCCATTCTGCTATGACTTTGGCTACTTCTGTGAAAAGGGTGAACACTAGAAGTAATACCAGAAACAGCAACTTGGACATCCATGCACACCTTTAACAAGCACTACAAATTAGGCTACTACTTTGGTCCAGAGCAGGTTTTGCTAGTGCTCCTTTTTCCTAGTCCCTTTCTTTCTAAACACTGGAATTCAACCCACATAGCTTAGGCTACTACAACAGCAATCTGGTGGTGACCATAGTACAATTGTGCAACTAAACTTACCATATCAGTAGATGTTTGAATAGATCCTTGTTGCAGATGGAACACTCTTCCTCCTTCCCAGTGGTTTTGTTATGTTTATGTTTTATGTCAGGGTGTGGATTTTTTCCCTTTCCCTTGCTTCTAGTACATACCTAGCTAGCTGACCCAGACTCTGCTACACTTTGCTGAGAGGGAAAGGTTAGTTTGCTTTTTATTTTTTGTATTACTTTGTTGACATTTTCTATTATGTTTACTGTGATTTGTTTTATTTACCTTATGTTTTACTTGTATTCTGCTTTTAACTGCATATCAAAACTTGAAAAAAGACGACAGCTCTGCCTCTTCTGAGTCGGGCAGAAATTAGTACAGGTCAATAGAGCAGGTCAGTTAAGGTTAATCATCTGTGAACTGAGGGGGTGGAGCTAGGAACTAAACCTTCTATTTAAGGGGTAAAATAAAACATTTCAGAGCTTTACTAGAAAGGTTCACCCAGACTCTGCTACACTTTGCTGTGAGGGAAAGGTACGTTTGCTTTTTATTTGTTGTATTACTTTATTGCCTTCTTTTATTTTGAATACTGTGATTTGTTTTATTTACCTTGTGTTTTACTTGTATTCTGCTTTTAACTGTATATTAAAACTTGAAAAGGGACTACAGCTCTATCTCTTGTGAGTCAGGCAGAAATTAGTAAGGGTCAATAGAACAGGTCAGTTAAGGTTAATCATCTGTGAATTGAGAGGTGGAGCTAGGAACTAAACCTTCTATATAAGGGGTAAAATAAATCAGTTCAGAGCTTTACTAGAAAGGCTCACTCAGACTTTGCTACCCTTTGTTGTGAGGGAAAGGTTAGTTTGTTTTTTATTTGCTGTATTACTTTATTGCCTTTTTTATATTTTGAATACTGTAATTTGTTTTATTTACCTTGTGTTTTACTTGTATTCTGCTTTTAACTGCATATTAAAACTTGAAGACAGACCACATCCCTGTCTCTTGTGAGTCAGGCAGAAATTAGTACAGGTCAATAGAACAGGTCAGTTAAGGTTAATTATCTGTGGACTGAGGTGGTGCAGCTAGGAGCTAAACCTTCTATTTAAGGGGTAAAATAAAACATTTCAGAGCTTTACTAGAAAGGCTCACCCAGACTCTGCTACAACTTGTTGTGAGGAAAATGTTTGCTTATTTGTTGTATTACTTTATTGACTTTTTCTATTTTGAATACTGTGATTTGTTTTATTTACCTTGTGTTTAATTGTATTCTCTAACCACACCTCCTCCTCTTCCCATTACTCTCTAACCACATCTATTCCTCTTACCATTACTCTCATTACATACCTCTTGCTCTTACCATTACTCTTCAAACACATTCTTCCTCCTACCTTTACTTTCTAAACACTCTCCATTTACCCAACTGCACTAATATTAACCTCTCACTACTCTCCTTTTATCACACCACACCCTACTCCCTTCTTACATCTCTACCCAGTGAATTTATTTTTCTACCTACAAACAATCTATATTTATTCATACAATGTATAAACAACCCATCCCATCTTATGTCCCACTCTTATTCACACTCTCACTACTACCTCCTTTAATCCTCACCCATCTTTTCACCTCCTTTGAAAACTCACTAGGCCCATACCTAAACTACCCCAAGAAAGAAACCAACTCTCCAAACTCTCCTCTCCTTTTTATTCATGCTAATATAACATCCTCATCTAACTACATACTTCCTAAATACCATAGAACACTACACATAAAATACAACAATCAGAACCCCAGGAAAGGCCTACCTCTATACAGCAGATTCCCAAACTATCTAAGTGTACTACTCTCTTTAAAGGATGGTGACATCCACCCTAACCCAGGCCCACCAACAACTCCTATCTCTCTCCTCAACCACAAAGAATCACCTACTCATGCCCTGTCTAAACCATTGAACTCCCTTTTAATTGCTCATCTTAATATACGTAGCATAAACAATAAAGTGACTCAACTCCAAACTCTAACTGAAATCTACTCCTTTGATATTCTCTGCTTAACAGAAACTTGGTTAAAACCTGTAACCAAAGACAATGAAATCATCCCACCTAGATATAATATCCGGAGACTAGACCGAGTATCCAAGAAAGGTGGTTGGGTTGCTATCCTATATAAATCTAGCTTACAATTAACCACTCACAACTGTAAACCACCTATAAACTCCAGTGCAGAAATTCTTATCTCCAAACTTCATCTTAACAATTCCAAATCCATCTATATTATCTGTATATATCTACCACCTGGTAACAACACTGCCACCATGGAAAACATACTTTGCTGGCTTTCCCAATACCTGCCCCAGGAAACCATAATCCTAGGTGACACAAACATTGACTGGAGCTGCTACTGCAGCAGCCTCCCCACAAACCATATTAACTTATATGGGTATTCCCAAACCATTACCTCCCCCACCAGAATAAATAAATCTAACAAGAAATCAAGCTTATTAGACTGGATTCTCATAAACCATCATCCTCACATTTATGATTCAGGAACCCTCCCTGATGATTTAAGTGACCACTTTCTTACCTATATCATCAGACATAAAATCAGCTCTCCCATTCCAATATCTGTCAAAAACATCAGATCTAAAAAGTACTTTAACCCTGAACTATTCCAAATGGAACTAAGAGCTTGCAACTGGTCTCCCTTACAAAACCTCCCTTTAGATGAAGCCGTTAGTTACTTTAACTCCAGCTTCCTTGCCATTCTCAACCACCATGCTCCAACCATATTAATTAGAATTAAAACCAAATCTGCTCCATGGCTTTCAAAAGAAACCAAACATCAAATAAATCTTAGAAACAAACTTTGGGCAAAATGGAGGAAGACTAAAAACCCTATAGACCAACTAACATTTAGACAGCTAAGAAATGAAACCAAGAAAGCTATAATATCTGTTAAAATAAACTACTACCTACAATCCCAACAAGCTAATCAAAACAACCCACAAAACTTTTGGGCTAGTATTAACCAACTACTCCATCCAGGTCAATCCACTACTCCAAATTCTCAAACTACTGACCACAAAAATCTGTTGAATACAGCTAATGCTTTCAATACCTTTTATACTAATGCTATACAAACACTAGCTAGTCAACTATCACCTAATATCTTCACTCTACCTTCCTATAAATCAACCTTACCCCCTACTTTTCATATTCAGCCTGTCCCAACAACAAATATTCTAACCCTTCTACAGAAACTAAAACTATGCTCACCCTCAGCAGACCAACTACCTGCTGAATTCCTACAACAATCAGCCAAAGCTATTGCTTATCCCATTTCTATTCTGATCAACAGAACTATTACCGAAAGTCATATCCCCAGTTTATGGAAAATCTCCCATATTATCCCCCTCCATAAAGGTGGACACTCCACTGAACTCTCCAACTACTGCCCCATTGCCCTTCTCTCTCCTTTGGTAAAGATCATGGAAAAATGCATTCACAGACAATTACTTGACCATCTAACCCAAAATAATTTACTTTCCAACTGTCAACATGGATTCAGACCTTCACATAGCACTAGTACTGCCCTTCTTTCCTTCACATATTGTATCAACAAAAACCGCAATCTTAACAAGCTTTCTTCAGCACTATTTCTTGACCTGTCTAAAGCTTTTGACATGGCAAATCACCAAATTCTCATCAAAATACTGAAATCCCTGTCACTAGATACATCTTCTATAAAGTGGTTCCAGTCCTACCTTGATAAATGACAACAGGCCGTACTATGGCACAAGTCTCTCTCCACTCACCTGCCTGTCAAACTTGGGGTCCCTCAAGGGTCCATCCTAGGACCTCTACTTTTTCCATATTTATTAATGACCTTCAGCTTGCCATCCCCCAAGCCACATGCATACAATATGCAGATGACTCCACACTGATATGCTCAGCCACCTCCTCTTCTGAACTTCAATCTCTTACCCAAGTATTTAACACAGTTGAGCAGTGGTTCACACATAGATGCCTTCTCCTAAACCCCAAAAAGACTAAACTCCTCCTCTTCTCTCCCACCAATAAGTCTTCTCCTCTTGATTTCTCAGTTATCTCTACCAATAAAACTATTATATCCCCTGATCCAACCACCAAACTATTGGGTATCACCATTGATAACAATCTGAACTTTGATATCCATATTAACAATATTATAAAAACTGTCAACAAAAAACTTGGCTCTCTCTATAGGGTAAAATCCTTCCTCTTACCTTCAGCTAAAACCACTATAGCACACACTCATCTAATCTCTTCACTTCTTTATGCCTCACCCATTTTTACTAATCTATCTAAAAATAATCTTAGCAAATTGGAAATGTCTTACAATAACATTGCCAGATTTGCTACAGACAACCCATTTAGAACCCACCATTGCATTAATTTAAAGCAGCTGGGATGGCTTGAACTACAAAATCTGATTAAATTCCATCAACTATCTATAGCCCACAACACTTTTTACAAACCTTCCAAAACTCCTATTCTGTCCACACTCACTACTCCCTATAAAAACCTGAAATCCTTAAAGTCTTCCCAGAGACTTCTAGTACATACCACTAAACCAAACAACGTGCTGGTGACTCCCTCTTTTCTAATATTGTTGGAAAAGCCTGGAATTACCGCCCCAATGAACTCTCCTCACTTCACACAGTATCATGCTTCAAAAACAAATTGAAAGTGTTCCTCAGAACACAGTGGTTATGCCCTTTTACTAAGCCTGACTATTTATGTATCTCTTAATATTTTGCTCTTCCTACCCCTTCTACTCATTAACTGTAATTCCTTCTTTATTAACCATAATACTATCTCCCTCCAGAACATCTTGATTGTACTAGCACGCTATGTTATGCCTGTATTCTGCACTGCTGAATTTACTGTGATAACCTGTAATATGCATTGTAAATATGATTTTTTTGTTTAATGTTTCCTTATTTGTTATCTTGTTAATTTCATTGTTCTATCTTGGAGCTTATCTCCCCGGGCCTCTATTACAAATTGACATGTATCCAGTTAGACTAGCCCGGTCAACAACTGTAAAATAAAATAAAAATAAAATAAATAATAATTCTGCTTATAACTGTATATTAAAACTTGAAAAGAGATTGCAGCTCTGTCTCCTGTGAGTCAGGCAGAAACTAGTACAGGTCAATAGAACAGATCAGTTAAGGTTAATCATCTGTGAACTGAGGGGGTGGAGCTAGAAACTACACCTACTATTTAAGTGGTAAAATAAAACATTTCAGAGATTTACTAGAAAGACTCACAAAGAGTCTGCTACACTTTGCTGAGAGGAAAAGGTCAGTTTGCTTTTTATTTGTTGTACTACTTTGTTGCCTTTTGCCATTTTTAATACTTTGATTTGTTTTATTTACCTTGTGTTTTACTTGTATTCTGCTTTTAACTGCCTACTAAAACTTGAAAAGACACTGCAGCTCTGTCTCTTGTGAGTTAGGCAAAAATTATTACAGGTCAATAGAACAGGTCATTTAAGGTTAGTCATCTATGAATTGAGGAGGTGGAGCTAGGAACTAAACCTTCTATTTAAGAGGTAAAATAAAATATTTCAGAGCTTTACTAGAAAGGCTAACCCAGACTCTGCTACACTTTGCTGTGAGGCAAAGGTTAGCTTGCTTTTTATTTGCTGTATTACTTTGTTGCCTTTTTCTATTTTGAATACTGTGATTTGTTTTATTTACCTTGTATTTTACTTATATTCTGCTTTTAACTTCATATTAAAACTTGAAAAGAGACTGCAGCTCTGTCTCTTGCGAGTCGGGCAGAAATTGGTACAGGTCAATATAACAGGTTAAGGTTAATCAACTGTAAACTAAAGGGGTGGAGCTTAGGAACTAAGCCTTTTATTTAAGGGGTAAAATAAGACATTTCAGAGCATTACTAGAAAGGCTCACCCAGACTCTATTATACTTTCCTGTGAGGGAAAGGTTAGTTTTCTTTTTATTTGTTATATTATTGTATTGCCTTTTTCTATTTTAATACTGTGATTTGTTTTATTTACTTTGTGATTTACTTGTATTCTGCGTTTAAGTGCATATTAAAATTTGAAAAGACACCACAGTTCTGTCTGTTGTGAGTCAGGCAGAAATTAGTACAGGTCAATAGAACAACTCAGTTAAGGTTAATTATCTGTGAACTGATGGGCTGGAGCTAAGAAATAAACCTTATATTTCAGGGGGGTAAAAAAAATATTTCAGAGCTTTACTAGAAAGGCTCACCCAGATTCTGCTACACTTTGCTGTGAGGAAAAGGTTAGTTTGCTTTTTATTTGTTGTATTACTTTATTGCCTTTTTCTATTTTGAATATTGATTTGTTTTGTTTGCCTTGTGTATTACTTATATTCTCTTTTTAACTGCATATTAAAACTTGAAAAGAGACCACAGCTCTGTCTCTTCTGAGGCAGGCAGAAATTAGTACAGGTCAATAGAACAGGTCAGTTAAGGTTTATCATCTGTGAACTGAGGGGGTGGAGCTAGAAACAAAACCTTCTATTTAAGGGGTAAAATAAAACATTTCAGAGCTTTACTAGAAAGGCTCACCCAGACTCTAAAACACTTTGCTGTGATGGAAAGGTTTGCTTTTTATTTGTTGTATTACTTTGTTGCCCTTTTCTAGTTTGAATACTATGCATTGTTTTATTTACCTTGTGTTTTACTTGTATTCTGCTTTTAACTGCATTTAAAAATTTGAAAAGAGACCACAGCTCTGTGTCTTGTGAGTCAGGCAGAAAGTAGTACAGGTCAAGAGAACAGGTCAGTTAAGGTTAATCATCTGTGAACTGAGGGGCAGGAGCTAGGAACTAAACCTTATATTTAAGGGGTAAAAATAAAACATTTCAGAGCTTTACTTGAAAGGCTCACCCAGGCTCTGCTACACTTTACTGTGAGAGAAAGGTTAGTTTGCTTTTTATTTCTTGATTACTTTATTGACTTTTTCTATTTTGAATGCTGTGATATGTTTTATTTACCTTGTGTATTACTTGCATTCTGCTTTTAACTGCATATTAAAACTTGAAAAGAGACCACAACTCTGTCTCTTATGAGGCAGGCAGAAATTAGTACAGGTCAATAGAACAGGTCAGTTAAGGTTAATCATCTGTGAACTGAGGGGGTGGAGGTAGGAACAAACCTTCTCTTTGAGAGGTAAAACAACACAATTCAGAGCTTTACTAGAAAGGTTCACCCATACTCTGTTACACTTTGCTGTGAGGTAAAGGTTAGTTTGCTTTTTATTTGTTGTATTACATTATTGCTCTTTTCTATTTTGAATACTTTGATTTGTTTTATTTACCTTGTATTTTACTTGTATTCTGCTTTTAGCTGCATACTAAAACTTGAAAAGAGACCACAGCTCTTTCTCTTGTGAGTTAGGCAAGAAGTAGTACAGGTCAATAGAATAGGTCAGTTGAGGATAATCATCTATGAACTGAGGGGGTGGAGCTAGGAACTAAACCTTCTATTTAATAGGTGAAATAAAATATTTCAGAGCTTTACTTGAAAGGCTCACCCAGACTCTGGCTACACTTTGCTGTGAGGGAAAGGTTAGCTTGCTTTTTATTTGTTGTATTACTTTGTTGCCTTTTTCTATTTTGAATACTGTGATTTGTTTTATTTACCTTGTGTTTTATTTGTATTCTGCTTTTAACTACATATTAAAACTAGAAAAGAGACCACAGCTCTGTCTCTTGTGAGTCAGGCAGAAATTAATACAGGTTAATAGAACAGGTCAGTTAAGGTTAATCAACGGTGAACTGAGGGAGTGGAGCTAGGAACTAAACCTTCTATTAAGGGGTAAAATAAAACATTTCAGAGTTTTACTAGAAAGGCTCACCCAGACTCTACAATACTTTGCTGTGATGGAAAGGTTAGTTAGCTTTTTATTTGTTGTATTACTTTCTTGCCTTTTTCTATTTTTAATACTGAGATTTGTACCTTGTGTTTTACTTGTATTCTGCTTTTAACTACATATTAAAACTTGAAAAGAGACCGCAGCTCTGTCTCTTTTGAGCCAGACAGAAATTAGTACAGGTCAATAGAACAGCTCAGTTAAGGTTAATCATCTGTGAACTGATGGGTTGGAGCTGGGAAATAAACCTTCTATGTCAGGGGGGAAAAATATTTCAGAGCTTTAATAGAAAGGCTCACCCAGACTCTGCTACACATTGCTGTGGGGGAAAGGTTAGTTTGCTTTTTAGTTGTTGTATTACTTTATTGCCTTTTTTCTGTTTTGAATATTGATTTGTTTTATTTACCTTGTCTTTTACTTGTATTCTGCTTTTAACTGCATATTAAAACATGAAAAGAGACCACAGATCTGTCTCTTGTTTGATAGGCAGAAATTAGTATAGGTCATTAAAACAGGCCAGTTAAGGTTAATCATCTGTGAACTGAGGGGGTGGAGCTATAAACAAAACCTTCTACTTAAGCGGCAAAATAAAACATTTCAGAACTTTACTAGAAAGGCTCTCCCAGACTCTTAAACATTTTGCTGTGAGGGAAAGGTTAGTTTGCTTTTTATTTGTTGTACTACTTTATTGCCTTTTTCCATTTTGAATACTGTGATTTGTTTTATTTACCTTGTGTTTTACTTGCATTCTGCTTTTAACTGCATATTAAAACTTGAAACAAGACCAAAGCTCTGTCTCTTGTGAGTCCGGCAGAAATTAGAACAGGCAAAAGAACATGTCAGTTAAGACTAATCATATGTGAACTGAGGGGGTGGAGCTAGGAACTACACCTTATATTTAAGGGGTAAAATTAAACATTTCAGAGCTTTACTAAAAAGGCTCACCAGACTCTGCTACACTTTGCTGTGAGGGAAAGGTTAGTTTGCTTTCTTTTTGTTGTATTACTTTAGAGCCTTTTTCTATTTTGAATACTGTGATATGTTCTATTTACCATGTGTTTTACTTGTATTCTGCTTTTAACTGCCTATTAAAACTTGAAAAGAGACCACAGCTCTGTCTTTTGTGAGTCAGGCAGAAATTAGTACAGGTCAGTAGAACAGGTCAGGTAAGGTTAATCTTCTGTGAACTGAGGGGTGGAGCTAGGAACTAAACCTTCTATTTAAGGGGTAAAATAAAACATTACAGAGCTTTACTGGAAAGGCTCTCCCAGACTCTGCTACACTTTTCTGTGAGGAAAAGGTTAGTTTGCTTTTTGTTGGTTGTATTACTTTATTGCCTTTTTCTTTTGTGAATACTGTGATTTGTTTTATTTACCTTGTGATTTACTTGTATTCTGCTTTTAACTGCATACTAAAACTTGAAAATAGACAACAACTCTCTCTCTTGTGAGTTAGGCAAAACGTAGTACAGGTCAATAGAACAGGTCAGTTAAGGTTAATCATCTATGAACTGAGGGAGTGGAGCTAGGAACTAAACCGTCTATTTAAGCATTAAAATAAAATATTTCAGAGCTTTACTAGAAAGATTCACCCACACTCTGCTACACTTTGCTGTAAGGGAAAGGTTAGTTTGCTTTTTATTTGTTGTATTACTTTGTTGCCTTTTTCTATTTTGAATTCTGTGATTTGTTTTATTTACTTTGTGTTTTACTTGTATATTCCTTTTAAGTGCATATTAAAACTTGAAAAGAAACTGCAGCTCTGTCTCTTGTGAGTCAGGCAGAAATTGGTATAGGTCAATAGAACAGGTCAGTTAAGGTTAATCAACTGTGAACTGAGGTGGTGGAGCTAGGAAGTAAACCTTCTATTTAAGGGGTAAAATAAAATATTTCAGAGCTTTACTAGAAAGGCTCACCCAGACTCTACTATACTTTGCTGTGAGGGAAAGGTTAGTTTGCTTTTTATTTTTTGTATTATTTTATTGCCTTTTTATTTTTAATACTGTGATTTGTTTTATTTACCTTGTGTTTTACTTGTATTCTGCATTTAAGTACATATTAAAATTTGAAAAGACACCACAACTCTGTCTCTTGTGAGTCAGGCAAAAATTAGTACAGGTCAATAGAACAACTCAGTTAAGGTTAATCATCTGTCAACTGATGGGTTGGAACTACTAAATAAACCTTCTATTTCAGGGGTAAAAAATATATTTCAGAACTTTACTAGAAAGGCTCATCCAGACTCTGCTATACTTTGCTGTGACGGAAACGTTAGTTTGCTTTTTATTTGTTGTATTACATTATTGCCTTTTTCTGTTTTGAATACTGATTTGTTTTATTTACCTTGCCTTTTACTTGTATTCTGCTTTTAACTGCTTACTAAAACTTGAAAATAGACCACAGCTCTGTCTCTTGTTTGTCAGGCAGAAATTAGTACAGGTATTAAAACAGGCTAGTTAAGGTTAATCATCTGTGAACTGAGGGGGTGGAGCTAGAAACAAAACCTTCTACTTAAGGGGTAAAATAAAACATTTCAGAGCTTTACTAGAAAGGCTCACCCAGACTCTAAAGCAATTTGCTGTGAGGGAAAGGTTAGTTTGCTTTTTATTTGTTGTATTATGTTGGTGCCTTTTTCTATTTTGAATACTGTGCATTGTTTTATTTGCCTTGTGTTTTACTTGTATTCCGCTTTTAACTGCATATAAATACTTGAAAAGAGACCACATCTCTGTCTCTTGTGAGTCAGGCAGAAATTAGTACAGATCAACAGAACAAGTCAGTTAAGGTTAATCATCTGTGAATTGAGGGGGAGTAGTTAGGAACTAAACCTTTTATTTAAGGGGTAAAATAAAACATTCCAGAGCTTTACTTGAATGGCTCACCATTACTCCTCTACAATTTGCTTTGAAGGAAATGTTAGTTTCCTTTTTGTTTGTTGTATTACTTTATTGCCTTTTTCTATTTTGAATACTGTGGTTTGTTTTTATTTACCTTGTATTTACTTGTATTCTGCTTTTAACTGCGTATTAAAACTTGAAAAGAGACCACATCTCTGTCTCTTGTGAGTCAGGCAGAAATTAGTACAGATCAACAGAACAGGTCAGTTAAGGTTAATCATCTGTGAACTGAGGGGATGGAGGTAGGAACTAAACCTTCTATTTAAGGGGTAAAATAAAATATTTCAGAGTTTTACTAGAAAGGCTCACCCTGACTCTGCTACACTTTGCTGTGAAGGAAAGGTTAGTTTCCTTTTTATTTGTTGTATTACTTTGTTGCCTTTTTCTATTTTAAAAAGTGTGATTTCTTATATTTACCTTGTGTTTTACTTGTATTCTGCTTTTAACTGCATATTAAAATGTGAAAAGAGACCACAACTCTGTCTCTTCTGAGGCAGGCAGAAATCAGTACAGGTCAGTAGAGCAGGTCACTTAAGGTTAATCATCTGTGAACTGAGGTGGTGGTGTTAGAAACAAAATCTTCCATTTAAGGAGTAAAATAAAACATTTCAGAGCTTTACAAGAAAGGCTGGCCCAAATTCTAAAACACTTTGCTGTGAGGGAAAGCTTAGTTTGCTTTTGTTTGTTGTATTACTTTGTTGCCTTTTTCTATTTCGAATAGTATTCATTGTTTTATTTACCTTCTGTTTTATTTGTATTCTGCTTTTAACTGCATATTAAGGCTTGAAAGGAGACCACAGCTCTGTCTCTTGTGAGTCAGGCAGAAATTAGTACAGATCAACAGAACAGGTCAGTTAAGGTTAGTCATCTGTGAACTGAGGGGCTGGAGGTAGGAACTAAACCTTCTATTTAAGGAGTAAAATAAAATATTTCCGAGCTTTACTAGAAAGGCTCACCCTGACTCTGCTACACTTTGCTGTGAGGGAAAGGTTAGTTTGCTTTTTATTTGTTGTAATACTTTATTGCCTTTTTTATTTTGAATACTGTGATTTGTTTTATTTACCTTGTGTTTTACTTATATAATGCTTTTAACTGCATATTAAAATGTGAAAAGAGACCACAACTCTGTCTCTTCCGAGTCAGACAGAAATTAGTACAGGTCATTATAACAGGTCAGTTAAGGTTTATCATCTCTGAACTGATTGTTTGGAGCTTGGAACTAAACCTTCGATTTAAGGGGTAAAATAAAACATTTCAGAGCTTTACTACAAAGGCTCACCCAGACTGTGCTACACTTTGCTGTGAGGGAAACGTTAGTTTGCTTTTTATTTGTTGTGTTACTTTGTTGCCGTTTTCTATTTTGAATACTGTGTTTTATTTTATTTACTTTGTGTCTTACTTGTATTGTGTTTTTAACTGCATATTAAAACTTGAAAAGAGACCACAGCTTTGTCTCTTCTGAGGCAGGCAGAAATTAGTACAGGTCAATGGAGCAGGTCAGTTAAGGTTAATCATCTGTGAACTGAGGAGCTAGAGATAGGAACTAAACCTTCTATTTAAGGGGTAAAATAAAACATTTCAGAGTTTTACTTGAATCGCTCACCCTGACTCATCTACACTTTACTGTGAGGTAAAGGTTAGTTTGCCTTTTATTTTTTGATTACATTACTGACATTTTCTATTTTGAATACTGTGATTTGTTTTATTTACTTTGTGCTTTACTTGTATTCTGTTTGTAACTGCATATTAAAACAAGAGAAGAGACCACAGCTCTGTCTCTTGTGAGTCAGGCAGAAATTAGTACAGGTCAATAAAATAGGTCAGTTAAGGTTAATCATCTGTGAACTGAGCTGGTGGAGCTAGGAACTAAACCTTCTATTTAAGAGGGTAATATAAAACATTTCTGAGCTTTACTAGAAAGGCTCACCCAGACTCTGATACACTTTGCTGTGAGGGAAAGGTTAGCTTGCATTTTATTTGTTGTATTACTTTGCTGCCTTTTTCCATTTTGAATACTGTGATTTGTTTATTTACCTTGTGTTTTACTTATATTCTGCTTTTAACTGCTTATTAAAACTTGAAATGAGACCACATATCTGTCTCTTGTGAGTGAGGCAGAAATTAGTACAGATCAACAGAAAAGGTCAGTTAAAGTTAATCTTCTGGGAACTGAGAGGGTGGAGCTAGAAACTAAACCTTCTGTTTAACGGGTAAATAAAACATTTCAGAGCTTTTTTTGAAAGGCTCTCCCTGACTGGGCTACACTTTGCTGTGAGGGAAAGGTCAGTTTGCTTTGTATTTGTATTACTTTATTGCCTTTTTCTATTTTGAATACTGTGACTTGTTTTATTTACTTTCTGTTTTACTTGTATTCTGCTTTTAACTGCGTATTAAAACTTGAAAAGAGACCACAGCTCTGTCGCTTGTGAGTCAGGCAGAAATTAGTACAGGTCCATAGAACAGGTCATTTAAGGTTAATCATCTGTGAACTCAAGGGGTGGTGTTAGGAACTAAACCTTCTATTTAAGGGGTAAAATAAAACATTTCAGAGCTTTACTAGAAAGGCTTACCCAGACTCTGCTACGCTTTGCTGTGAGGGGAAAGGTTAGTTTGCTTTTTATTTGCTGTATTACTTTATTGCCATTTTCTATATTGAATACTGTGATTTATTTTATTTACCTTGTCTTTTACTTGTCTTCTGCTTTTAACTGCATATTAAAACTTGAAAAGTGACCACAGCTCTTTCTCTTGTGAGTCAGGCAGAAATTAGTACAGGTCAATAGAACAGGTCAGTTAAGGTTGATCATCTGTGAACTAAGGGGTTGGAGCTAGGAACTAAACCTTCTATTTAAGGGGTAAAATAAAACATTTCAGAGCTTTACTAGAAAGGCTCACCCAGACTCTGCTACACGTTGCTGTGAGGGAAAGGTTGGTTTGCTTTTTATTTGTTGTATTACTTTATTGCCTTTTTCTTTTTTGAATACTGTGATGTGAAGTTGTTAAATCTCGCCATTTATTCTCACTGATTGGTTCAGAGCCGATAGCAAAGCTCAAGGTTTGCCAGTAGCTCAAGACCAAGACCCTTATCCCACAATGCACTGCTAGAATTACCTCAGATCTAGTTTGCCGCGGCAAGACAGATCTCGGTGATCCAGCTAGCTCGGACCATTTGTGAAAAAAAAAACATCATGTTTTATAAAAAACAATTTCTTTTTTGTTTTTCATAAGATAGTTGTGTGTTAGTGTTTGATAATTAGATAATAGAATCTATAGTTTTAGATAGTTAGTCCCCTGCTGGCTTAGTTGGTTTGTGTGGGCCATTAGCCCTATTTAAACTTATAAATCTTTTCTAATAGTCAGGGTTTTTCTCTGTGGGCCTCTTTAGCCCTATATTTGCAATCTATAGTTATTTGTTATAGATAGTGCCTGGATTGGGCTTAGTTGTTTTGTAGGTCTTTACAAGTTAAGTAAGGACTTTACTGTCTTACATTTTGCAGTATACTGGTTTGTTTTTCTTAACTATGTCAGATGACAAGGAAAAATGCCATCCTAAATCAGGATTCAAAAAATGCCCAGATTGTGGGCAGAAAATGTCCATCACTGACAGACACATTCAATGGGTCTACTGTCTGGGGGCTAAACACCTCCAAGACACTTGCAGCATTTGCCATTCCTTTTCTTCAAGAGTCCTCTTGGAGAGAAGGAGGATGCTTATAGACAGGGGAGTACTACAGCATTCCTTTTCTGAGGTGTTGAGTAGCCGTGAGGGTACTAGCACATCCTCCAAATCCTCAAAATCCACAAAATCTTCAGATCCCAAAGTGGCAAAAATGCAAAACTTCAGAGGGAGGGTCATTGGTTCCACAGACCTCGGAATCGAGTGTACCTTTGATTCGGAGCCAGCTCTCAGTATTGGAGCCGGTCTCTGAAGTTCCCTCTTCTCCTCTGCTCCAGTCAGCACCTTCGGTGCATTCCTCTAAGTTCTCAGTCAGCCTTTCAGATTTGGACATGGATCAGCTAGTGCAGAAGCTTTTACAGGCCCCAGGACTTGCCAAATTATTCTCGGCCCCGACCAGCTCATGGGTGCCGAAGACCATGGAACCAGATTTGTCTACTCCTCCTCCGAGCCGTACTGGAGTCTCAGAGCCAAAGGAAACTGAACTGATGATTGTCAAACCCTTGAAGCTGATACCTGCACTGGCATTATCAGCTCCATCTAGTCAGATGTCCTCATCACCGACCGAGGACTCTAGGAGCCGACGCTCTCCCATCTGTTCCGGGGAGGATAGTCAAACCGATTTTTCAGTGCCGACTCTACCTTTCAGGGCTTTGGCTCAGATGAGCTCTGCTCCTACCTTAGGCTCAGAGCCCAGGGTTTCAGTGCGGGAGGATCGGACAGTACTCTCGAGTCCATCCACTCCTTCTCGTCAGAGCCATGGTGCCTTCGATGCTATGAGGAGAGTTTTGTCTCCGAAGACAACATCAGCTTCGGTTCAGCCTTCCCTCTCCCCTCAAGCTCCTGTGTCTGCTTCTTTGTCTACCAGTCCCCCTAAGCGTAGAGACCCTGAGCCTCAAGTACCTCCACAGGGCATCCCCTGCTCTTCTGAGACCTCCCCAGATCCCCCCACTAAGGAGGTGCCCATGAAGAGACTGTGCAAGAGGAGGCTCTTAGACTCCCCACAGGAGTCTTTGACATCTGGTATGGACTTGGATGAGTCAGAAGGGTCCCCTCGATCCCCCTCTGAGGATATCTCCTTTGCAGAGATACTAGAGATCCTTAGTCAGAGGGGCAATTGTCAGTCCAAGACCCCTACTGAGGATGAGTCCATGCTCTTGAAGGCTTTTGGCTCTCAACCTTCCACTTCTTGGGTGTCTTCGCATTACGACCAGCTCATGTAACTGATCTCTCATAAGGCGTGGGAGTCACCGAAGGCCATGGAACCTGTTCATTGCAAGCCCAATAAATTCATGTCTGCCCCAGTGGTCAAGCCATTTTTGACAAAGGGAGTGCCTGTTGATACCATGGTGGTAGCTGCAGCCACCAAAAAGGAAGTGTCTGAAACATCCACATCTATCCATCCTCCTAACAGAGATTCTAGTGTCATGGATAGATATGGGAAATGCATGTTTAGTTCAACGACTTTTTCTCTGCAATCACTGAACTACTTCACACACTTTACGAGACTACAAAGAGATCTCCTGAAAGAGCTAGGAGATACTGTCCAGGGTACGGTAGCTGCCGACGTAGCCAACAAAGTCAACGCCCAGCTCGCTACTCTAAACTCAGTGGTAAACTTGTCCATGCGTCTCATATCCAATGCAGCTGATGGTTTGAGTAGAGTCGCTAGTTCGGGCATTGCTCTTCGAAGACAAGCCTGGATGCGTCTCTGTTCCTTTGCGGAACCCTTTAAGTCTTCCTTTATCAACACCCCATTCAATGGCTCATCACTGTTTGGGCCTAAAGTAAAGGAAACTTTAACCAGGTGTGAGCAGGAAGGCAAGACCTTATCTGCTGTTGTAGTCCATTTTTCTACCCCTACTCGGCCCTACCCCAAGGGCCCTAGGGGAGGGAAAATGTGGTTCTGAAAAGCACAGGGAGCCTTTCAGGACACATGTGGAGAAACCCTCTCTAGAGGCAGAGGACAGGGTTATAACAGAAGACGCCGCCCCCGCAGCAGAGGGGGGTCTGCAGCAACAGGGTGACAGGGGTCAGTTCTCTGGTCAACCTTACCAGTACCCCTGAAAGGGGTCCCGACTGTTTGGCTCTGGAGGCAGTCGGGGGTTGCTTGTCTTTGTACCCAGAAGCCTGGCTAAACATAACATCAGATACATGGGTATAAAGCATCATTTCCAGAGGATATTTCATACCATTCTCTTCCCCTCCCATTCCTGTAAACAGAATCCCAGATGTTCCACCCAATCTCAGGGAACAAGAAATCATAGAGGTCCACAGATTGCTAGAAAAAAGAGTCATCCAATCAGACCCAGCAGACCAAGTTGGATTTGGAACTTACTCAAGATTCTTTTTGTACCAAAGAAAACAGGGGACTGGAGATCTATCTTGGACCTCAGCAGACTCAACCAGTTTGTAAAGAAAGAGAAGTTCCGAATGGTCAAGCTTCAGTCCATTCTTCCCTTCCTAGGCAAAGGCGATTGGATGTGCTCCATAGATCTCAAGGACGTGTACTATCACAGAAAGATGAATAGATGCTCCAGAGATCACCTGCATTTCCCACTGAGAGCCAGTCACTACCAGTTTTGAGCCCTGCTCTTTGGTCTCACTACAGCCCCCAGAGTGTTCACTAAATCCATGGCAGTGGTCAAAGCTCATCTGAGACGTCTAGGATTCCAGGTGTTTCCATACCTACAGGATTGGCTCCTCAGCGCTACCACCAGGCATCAATTGACTTAGGCAACACAATACACTCTGACACTCTGCCATCAATTAGGCATTACACTCAACTTCGAAAAGTCTGCCTTATCCCCATCGCAGCATACCATTTTTATAGGAGCAGAGTTAGATACCTCAACTACCACTCTACTTCTCCTATCGAAAGAGTCTCACTTCTCTGCCAACACGTCAGCTCACTGGTGTCAAAGAACAAAGCAACAGAAGCAGAGGTATTGAAGGTGCTAGGTTTGATGGCGGCAGCAATCCTGGCTATACCACTCACAAGGATGCATATGCGAATTCTTCAATGGCTCCTCTTTGGTCAGTGGTCGTACCAGAAACTACCGATGCACCACATGATTCTCATCACGGATTCTTGCAAGAAAGACCTTTGGTGGTGGTTGACATCTCTTCATGTCACAATCAGAAGATCCTTTGTTCCCCCCAGTAGTCACTGTGACCACTGGTGCTTCCCTGATAGGGTGGGGGGCATTTTCAGGGAAAGACTGCCCAAGGCACATGGACAGATCAAGAATCACATCTCCACATCAATTTTCTAGAGTTGAGAGTGGTACTTCTGGTGTTGCAGTACTTTCAGGACTCTCTCCCTCTAGGAACTATTGCAATTCAGATGGACAACATCAATAGTCTGGTACTTGAAGAAGCAAGGTGGAACTAAGTCTTACCCACTTTGTCAAGAAGCCCTCAGGGTCTGGCAATGGGCTGTGTTGTCCCAGCATTTTCTGTTAGCAACGCACATCCCAGGGAAATCCAACAAGATAGCGGACAAGCTAAGCAAGGTGTTATTGCTCCCCTCATGAGTGGTCTCTCAAACAACAGGTTGCGGAGTTGATTTTACGCAAATGGGGCCAGCCTTGCTACGACCTCTTTGCCAGCCACATCAATTCAAAATGCAGAAGCTACTTTGCCCTAATACCACCTCCCGGTCATCCCCTGAGAGATGCACTTTTACACGATTGCCCCCGGGTCTCCTCTATTCATTTCCACCCTTCCCATTGATACCCAGATTTTTACAGAAAGCAAAATCACTGGGAATGACTGTTATTCTCATAGCCACCTACTGGCATCGACAGATTTGGTTCCCGTTTCTCCACCATCATCTGTTGGAAGATCCATGCATCCTGGACCCAATTCTGGACCTTCTGACGCACCCATCAGGCGACCTCCAGCCTTCACTGCAGTCCCTGAAACTGATTGCTTGGCTAATCCACTTCCCCTAATTGCCAGGCTTCATTCAATTTCAGAAGATACAAGACAAATTATCTTGTCTTCTCACAAGCCATTTACCAGGAAATTATATGGCAGTAAATGGAAAAGGTTCTCAATTTGGGCCAGCACGCAGACAATTGACCCTTTCTGAGCTCCACTATCATTTATTTTAGAATTCTTGACAAAGATTTTTAAGGAAGGGGCAGCAGCTGCTACAGTTTAAGTCCAGTTAGCTGCCATCTCAAATTTTCACATTGGGTTTGGTGGCTCAAATGTTCTGGGTCATAAATTATCTAAGACTTTTCTTAAAGGCGTTCTTCACATGAGACCTCCTATCAAAATTCCCTATTCTCCCTGGAATTTAAACTTTATGCTGTCTCAAATTATTCTTCCCCCTTTTGAACCAGCATCTTCTTGTGATCTCAAATATTTATCCCGGAAAACTATTTTTCTTGTGGCCACTACTTCTGCCCGCAGAGTGTCAGAACTTCAAGCATTATCTATCAGACCACCTTACATGATTATCCATGCTGATAAGAGTATCTCTCAGAACAAAAACCCTCAATGTTAAGTTGTCAATCTCGCCTTCATTCTTGCTGGATGGGTTCGGAGCCGATCCTCGGCTCTGACTCGGCCAATATTAAAGCTCGAGAGCTAATTCCACTGGCTCGAGGCTCCCCTATATCCCACAATGCTAGGCGGTAACTACTCAGATCTCGTTTGCCGCTATAGCTGACGAGGTGCTTTTCTACCGGCTCAGGCAGGTGAGTTAGACTTTTACCTTATTAGGTACTTCTTAAACCCCCTTTTTTGTTGTCATACCATAACCTTTTAGTTTAATTAAGTATTTAGATAAATCGACCCCTGTTTGTCGAGTCTTTTTTCCCTTTCTTCCCTTATCTTGTAGGTCTTCGGCCCCTACCCTTCCCCCAGTCCATTAGTGACTAAATTAGTTGTCCTTTTTTTTTCTGTTAAGGGCTTGTGTGTGTGTGTTTGTGGCTTGCTTTAGCCTTAATAATTTAATTTAATAATTTAATAATTTTTTCCGTAAAGGGTGTGTCTGTAGTGTGTTTGTGTTGTGTCAGGCACTCCTTTTTACAATGTCAAAAGACAAGGTCTCAGGCTTCAATAAGTGTGACTTGTGCTGTCAGAAAATGTCTCTGACAGACGGTCACACTTCTTGTGTGTATTGCCTGGGGCCTTTGCACCTGCAGGACTCTTGTGCTGTTTGTCATGGGTTTAGCCCTAGAGTCCTGCAGGAACGCAAGAATAAACTAATCTTGCGGGGCTTATTAAAGCCTGAAGGCCCCCCGACTCAGTCTGTGTCGGGGAAACCTTCCAAAACTTCCAAACAGTTGGCTCCGGTTCCAGAGTCGACTGCTGGAAAGACTAAGTCGGCTTCGACATCTGCTCCGGCTGAAGCCGATGTTTCCAAGCCTCATACTGTTACCTTGGCTCCGGCTGGAGCCGAGGCTGATAAAACTCCGTTGGCTCCGATACTTTTATCGGAGCCACAGTCTAGGAAGAGGTCCAGATCCCCCTCTATCAGCTCTGTGCATTCAGCGCCAGGATCCCCTCTTCTTTCTGAACGAAGCCATAAAACTCATTCCTCATGGTCTTCCAAGTTATCTGACCATGATTTGCAAAGGGTAGTGAGTAGACTTCTGAAGTCCGAGGCACTGGCCCAAATGCTGCATAGCCCGACTCACCAGTCAGTGGCTATTTCCATTCCCCAATACATTCTTCCTCCGACTCCTTTGAGTTTGGAGCCAGGGCTTGTCGGAGCCATGACTGTCGGTGCGTCGGATCCGATACCTTCCCTTTCGGCTCCGTCGTCTGCTCCGATCTCCTCCTTGGAGGATCTCGCACCGGGCTTCCTCGTCGGCTCTGAGTGGGCGAGTGGTGTCGGACCCTTGTCCGACCCCGCTCTCCCTCTCGGGGCTTCGGCGTTGGTGAGTTCGGCTCTGACATCGGCTTCGGAGCCGTCCCTGTCGGTGCCGGGGGAGGTCCTTGTGACTTCAGAGCGAGGGCCTCTGGCCTTGCCTGACAGGGGTGCCTTCAAGGTCATGCGGAGCGTGCTAGAACCAGGTTCTGCCCCATAGTCAGCTCCTTCAGCCCCTCCATCTACAGTGCCTGCGGTGATTTCTACTCACCCCCTTGTCTTAGACCGCAGAGAGCCAACTCCTCAAGTTTCCCCATTGGGAATTTCCTCCTCTTCCGAGGCCTCTCCTGACCCGGCAGGAGATCCCCCAAGGAAGAGGCAGTGCAAGAGGAAGCACATTGACTCCCCTAAGTCTATCACCTCTGACACTGACTTAGAGGAATCCGAAGGTTCCCCTCGATCCCCCTCTTTGGTACCAAAGAAAACAGGGGACTGGAGACCCATACTGGATCTCAGCTATTTAAACAAGTATGTCAGGAAAACAAAATTCCGGATGGTCACGCTACAGTACATTCTATCCTTCTTGGGTTAGGACAATTGGATGTGCTCGATAGATCTTCAGGACGCGTACTACCACATCAAAATGAACAGACGCTCCAGGAGATATCTCCGCTTCAGGCTGGGAGCCAGTCACTACCAGTTCAGGGCCCTGCCCTTTGGTCTCACTACAGCCCCCTGTGTGTTCACCAAATGCATGGCAGTGGTCGCGGCTCACTTGAGACGTCAAGGATTCCAGGTGTTTCCATATTTGGATGACTGGCTCCTTACCGCCACCACCAGACATCAGCTTCTTCTATCCAGGGACTTCACCATCCAATCTTGCCAAGCTCTAGGCATTTCGATAAATTTCGAAAAATCTGCCTTGTCACCTTGTCAGTCTATTACCTTTATAGGCGCCACCTTAGACACACTCAATCTTTCAGCCAGACTCACAGAGCAGAGTGTCAGACATTCGTAACCAAGTTTCCCTTCTCTTACAATGCAACAAAGTCAAAGCCAGACTAGTTTTGAAGGTGTTAGGACTCATGGCAGCAGCTATTCCCCTTCTTCCCTTAGCTCGCTTTCACATGAGGATCCTCCAATGGATACTGTTTACTCAATGGTCCTTTCAACAGCTCCCGATGTCCCATACCATATTGATAACTCAATCATGCAAGAATCAACTGTCTTGGTGGATCACATCACATCAACTTCTTCGAGGAAGACCCTTCACTCTTCCCCTCCCAGTCGCCACGTTGACAACAGATGCCTCCCTGATCGGGTGGGGGGGGTATTATCAGGGCAGGACAGTCCAAGGCACGTGGCAACCTTTCGAGTGCCACTTGCACATAAACGTCTTAGAGATGAGAGCAGTGCTTTTAGCGTTGCAAGCCCTTCACGACTCTCTTCCCACTGGGACTATTGCAATTCAAACGGACAACATGTCCGTAGTGTGGTACATCAACAAACAAGGCAGAACCAGATCATACCCTTTATGTCGAGAGGCACTCAGACTTTGGCAATGGGCGATCTCTTCTCAGCATTTTCTGATAGCAACGCACATACGGAAATCCAATGTTATTGCAGACAAATTGAGCAGGGCAATTCTCATGCCCCACAAGTGGTCTCTAAAGAAATCAGTTCTAGAAGAAGTATTCCTAAAATGGGGCCAGCCTTGCTGCGATCTTTTTGCTACTCCCCAAAACAGCAAGTGTCACGACTTCTTCACTCTCTTCCCGTTACCAGGCCATCCCACCAGAGACGCTCTAGTCCACAATTGGCCCCGGGGACTTCTATATGCCTTTCCCCCCTTTCCACTGATATCTCAACTAATTCAGAAAGCCATCGCCTTGAGAGTGACAATGATCCTCATTGCCCCTTACTGACCTCGACAGATATGGTTCCCCTTTCTTCATAGTTACCTTTTGGAGCAGCCTTGGCATCTGGACCCAGTACCAGATCTGATAACCCACCAATTGGGTCAGCTGAACCAATCTCTGCCCTCTCTAAACCTCACAGCGTGGTTTCTCCGATTCCAACCTTAGCCAGGCTTCCCTCAATATCTTGCTCGGTCCGAGATATCTTGATAGCCTCTCATAAATCTTCTACCCGGAAGATTTATAGTAGCAAATGGAAACGCTTCTCCTTTTGGGCAATGTCAAAAAACATAGATCCCTTTACAGCACCTATCCAGTCTATTCTAGATTTTTTAGCAGAACTCTTTCATTTAGGATCATCTGCATCTACCATTAGAGTTCAATTGGCTGCCATATCTAATTTTCATGTTGGTGTCTCGGAGTCTAGCATCATGGCTCACAAACTCTGTAAAGCCTTTTAAGGCGTATTTCTTCTCAAACCTCCAATCAAAGATCCCCCGCCTCAATGGGATTTGAACTTAGTTCTGGCATCTTTAATGCTTCCCCTTCAACCGGCTTCATGTTCTCTGAAGTTGCTTTCTTGGAAGACACTTTTTCTGGTAGCTATAACTTCAGCGAGAAGGGTATCTGAACTCCATGCTCTGTGCAGTCGTCCTCCTTACTTAGTGTTTCACAAAGACAGGGTATCCCTCCATACTAATCCATCCTTTTTGCCTAAAGTTTCCTCTCAAATAAACCTAAACCAAATTATTGATCTCCCCGTCTTTTTCCCTAACTATTCAAACAGGTTGGAACAAAAGCTACATTTTTTGGATGTTCATCGCCAACTTAGATATTACTTAGACAGGACTAAACAATTCAGGAAATCTAATCAATTGTTTCTGTCATATGCGGAAGGGAAATTGGGCCTTCCAGTTACTAAAGTATCCCTCTCTAGATGGCTCACCTCTACAATTACCTTCATATATGAGATCAGACATCAAAAACTACCCTCAAGACCTAGAGCTCATTCAACTAGGGCATTAGCTACATCCGTAGCTTTTCAGGATAGGCTGCCAATAGATTCCATTTGTGCAGCAGCCACCTGGGCTTCTCCTCATACATTCATTTCACATTACAAATTGGACATGGTTTCCAGAAGCCGTGCCAATTTTGGTTCCACTGTTCTCAAGAGTCTGTTCCGATAGGCCACCCGGGATAAGGTGCTAGGGACGCAGTCCCATCCAGCAAGAATGAAGGCGAGATTGACAACTTAACATTAAGAAGTTATGTACCTACCATAACGTTCCATGTTAGTTGTCTTCTTCTCACCTTCTTTCTTGCGTCCCACCCTCCTTTCCCCAAGCCTGGACAGACCGACAGGAATTCAGTTTGTGTTCTTCCTCTGGAAGTTGTCATTCCCACACGTTCTTCCACCTCCTTTATCCTTACTGAGGTCTGCGATACTTTTTACGCAGATTGTTTTGAGGTGGGTTTCCCTACTCCATTCTATGGAGACTAGGATTGCTTGGTATAGCTATCAAATGAGATCTGAGTAGTTACCGCCTAGCATTGTGGGATATAGGGGAGCCTCGAGCCGGTGGAATTAGCTCTTGAGCTTTAATATTGGCCGAGTCGGAGCCGAACCCATCCAGCAAGAAAGAAGGCGAGAAGAAGACAACTAACATGGAACGTTATGGTAGGTACATAACTTCTTATTTTTACCTAAAGTCTGTTCTGAATCAAATATCAATCAGGTCATTGAGCTGCCAGTCTTTTTGCCCAACCACTCTAGCAAATTGGAATACATGCTGCACAAACTTGATGTACACAGACAGCTCAGATTTTATCTTGAAAGAACTATGGATATTAGAAAATCAGATCAACTTTTTGTATCCTTCTCAGAAGCCAGAAAAGGCAATCCAGTGGATAAAACAACCTTATCTAAATGGTTATCCAATTGTATATCCTTTGTTTATGAGAATGCGAGCATGCCATTAACACACAAACCGAAGGCTCATTCTACCAGAGCCGTCTCTACGTCTTCTGCTTTTCAAGCTAAATTGCCCCTTGACAATATTTGTGCTGCAGCCACTTGGTCTAAGCCTCATACCTTTATCATGCATTACAAAGTAGATAAGGCTTCAAGGGACAGGTCTTCCTTTGGTTCCACGGTACTGAAGAACATACTTCCATGAACCACCCAAGATTGAGGGTGCTAGGGACGCTACCCATCAGTGATAATAAACAGCAAGATTTAACAACTTCACATAAAGAAGTTATGTACTTATCATAACGTTCCTTGTGAGTTGTTTATCTCGCCTTTATTCTCACGTCCCTCTCGCCTTCCCCCTCCTGGCTGACTGTTGACTTAGAGGCTAGTACCATCCTGGTTATTCAATATTTCTTCTTCCCCTTCGGGAAGTGTTCTTGGTAATATATATATATATATATATATATATATATATATATATATATATATATATACTGTTACTCACAGCAAACAAGATCTGAGGTAATTCCAGCAGTGCATTGTGGGATAAGGGGCTTGGTCTCGAGCTACTGGTAAACCTTGAGTTTTGCTATCAGCCGTGTCGGAGCCGAGGATGTCTCTGAACCCATCAATGAGAATAAAAGCGAGATAAACAACTCACGTGAAATGCTATGGTAAGTACATATCTTCTTTATTTGTTTTATATACCTTGTGTTTTACTTGTATTCTGCTTTTAACTGCATATTATAACTTGAAAGGAGACCACAGCTCTGTCTCTTGTGAGTCGGGCAGAAATTAGTACAGGTCAATAGAACATGTCAGTTAAGGTTAATCATCTGTGAATTGATGAGGTGGAGCTAGGAACTAAGCCTTCTATTTAAGGAATAAAATAAAACATTTCAGAGCTTTGCTGGAAAGGCTCACCCAGACTCTGCTACACTTTGCTGTGAGGGGAAAGGTCAGTTTGCTTTTTATTTGTTGTATTACTTTACCTTTTTATGTTTTGAATACTGTGATTTGTTTTATTTACCCTGTGTTTTACTTGTATCCTGCTTTTAACTGCATATTAAAACTTGAAAAGAGACCACAACTCTGTCTCTTGTGAGTCAGGCAGAAGTTAGTGCAGGTCAATAGAAGATGTCAGTTAAGGTTAATCATCTGAGAAATGAGGGGATGAAGCTAGAAACTAAACCTTCTGTTGAAGGGAGAAAATAAAACATTTCAGAGCTTTTCTAGAAAGGCTCACCCAGATTGTTTTACAATTTGCTGTGAGGGAAAGGTTAGTTTGCTTTTTATTTGTTGTATTACTTTATTGCATTTTTCTATTTTGAGTACGGTTATTTGTTTTATTTACTTTGTGTTTTTTCTTGTATTCTGCTTTTAACTGCATATTAAAACTTGAAAAGAGACCACAGCTCTGTCTTTTGTGAGTCAGGCAGAAATTAGTACAGGTCAATAGAACAGGTCAGTTAAGGTTAATAATCTGTGAACTCTGGGGGTGGAGGTAGGAACAAAACCTTCTATTTAAGGGGTAAAATAAAATATTTTCAGACCTTTACTAGAAAGGCTCAACCAGTCTCTGCTGCACTTTGCTGTGAGGGGAAAGGTTAGTTTGTTTTTTAGTTTTTGTATTACTTTATTGCCGTTTTCCATTTTGAATACTGTGATTTGTTTTATTTACCTTGTGTTTTACTTGTCTTCTGCTTTTAACTGGATATTAAAATTTGAAAATAGACCACAGCTCTGTCTCTTGTGAGTTATGCAGAAATTAGTACAGATCAATAGAACATGTCAGTTAAGGTTAATCATCTGTGAACTGACGGGGTGGAGCTAGGAACTAAACATTCTATTTAAGGGGTAAAATAAAACATTTCAGAGCTTTTCTAGCAAGGCTCACCCTGATTCTGTTACACTTTGCTGTGAGAGAAAGGTTAGTTTGTTTTTTTATTTGTTGTATTACTTTATTTGCCTTTTTCTTTTTTGACTTCTGTGATAAGTTTTATTTACCTTGTGTTTTACTTGAATTCTGCTTTTAATTGCATATTAAAACTTGAAAAGAGACCATAGCTCTGTCTGTTGTGAGCCAGGCAGAAATTAGTGCAGGTCAATAGAACAAGTCAGTTAAGGTTACATCTGTGAACTGAAGGGGCTGAGCTATTGACTAAACCTTCTATTTAAGGGATAAAATAAAAAATTCAGAGCTTTACCAGAAAGGCTCACCCAGACTGGTACACTCTGCCGTGAGGGAAAGGTTAGTTTGCTTTTTTTTTTGTTGTATTACTTTGTCTTTTTCTATTTTGAATTTGTTGATTTGTTTTATTTACCTTGTAATTTACTTTTATTCTGCTTTTAACTGCATATTAAAACTTGAAAAGAGACCAAAGCTCTGTCTCTTGTGAGACATGCAGAAATTAGTACAGGTCAATAGAACAGGTCAGTTAAGGTTAATCATCTGTGAACTGAGGGGGTGGAGCTAGGAACTAAACCTTCTATTTAAGGGGTAAAATAAAACATTTTCAGAGTTTTACTAGAAAGGCTCACCCAGACTCTGCTACACTTTGCTGTGAGGGAAAGGTTAGTTTGCTTTTTATTTGTTGTATTACTTTATTGCCATTTTCTATTTTGAATAATGTCATTTGTTTTATTCACCTTGTGTTTAACTTGTATTCTGCTTTTAACTGCATATTAAAACTTGAAAAGAGACCACTTCTCTGTCTCTTGTAAGTCAGGCAGATATTAGTAAAGGTCAAAAGAGCAGGTCAATTAACATTATTCATCTGTGAACTGATGGGGTGGAGCTAGGAACTAAACATTCTATCTAAGAGGTCAAATAAAACATTTCAGAGCTTTACTTGAAAGGCTCACCCAGACTCTGCTTCACTTTTCTGTGAGGGAAAGGTTAGTTTTATTTTTATTTATTGTATTACGTTATTGCCTTTTTTTATTTTGAATACTGTTTGTTTGTGTCTTTCGGCTTTCCCGGTTAGGAGTTGCCACAGCGGAACTCCAGTCCGCTAATGATTGGCAGTTGATTTTTTTACATACCGGCTTGCCAGGCCTGGGGCACAACCTTCAACGAAGGTACGCCCATTTACGCATGTCTCCACGCAGGAGACGCTCTAGCTGAGAATCCAACCGGACAGCGTCTTACTGTGAGGCGACAACGCTACCGTAGCACCACCACCGCAATTTAATTTGTTTTATTTACCTTGTGTTTTAATTGTATTCTCCTTTTAACTGCATATTAAGTCTTGATTAGAGTCCACAGCTCTGTCTCTTGTGTGTCAGGCAGAAATTAGTACAGCTCAAGAAACATTTCAATTAGGGTTTATCATCTTGAACTAAGGGTGTGGAGCTATGAACTAAATATTCTATTTAAGGGGTAAAATAAAACATTTCAGAACTTTACTAGAAAGGCTCACCCAGACTCTGCTACACTTTGCTGTGTGGGGAAACGTTAATTTGCTTTTTATTTGTTGTACAACTTTATTGCCATTTTCTGTTTTGAGTACTGTGATTTGTTTTGTTTACATTGTGTTTTACTTGTATTATGCTGTTAACTGCATATTAAAACTTGAAAAGAGACCTCAGCTCTGTTTCTTGTAAGTCATAGAAAAATTAGTATAGGTCAGTAGAACAGGTCAGTTAAGGGTAATCATATGTGAACTGAGGGGTTGGAGCTAGGAACTAAACCTTCTATTCAAGGGGTAAAATAAAACATTTCAGAGTTTTACCAGAAAGGCTAACCCAGACTCTGCTACACTTTGCTGAGAAGGAAAGGTTAGTTTGCTTTTTTTTTTGTTGTATTACTTTATTGCCTTTTTCTATTTTTAATGCTGTGATTTGTTTTATTTACATTGTGTTTTACATATATTCTGCTTTTAACTGTATATTAAAACTTGAAATGAGACCCCAGCTCTCTCACTTGTCAGTCGTGCAGAAATCAATGCAGGTCAGTAGAACAGGTCAGTTAAGGGTAATCATCTCTGAACTAAGAGGGCTGAGTTAGGAATAAAACTTTCTATTCAAGGGGTAATATAAAACATTTCAGAGTTTAATAGAAAGACTAGGCCATACTCTGCTACACTTTGCTGAGAAGGTTTTATTTGTTGTTTTACTTTATTGCCTTTTTCTATTTTGAATACTTTGATTTCTTTTATTTACCTTTTGTTTTGCTTGTATTGTGTTTTTAACTGCATATTAAAACTTGAAAAGAGACCACATCTCTGTCTCTTGTGAGTCAGGAAGAAATTAGTACAGGTCAATAGGACAAGTCAGTTAAAGTTGATCATCTGTGATCTAAGGGGTTGGAGATAGGAACTAAACCTTCTATTTAAGGGGTAAAATAAAACATTTCAGAGCTTTACTAGAAAAGGCTCGCCCAGACTCTGCTACACTTTACTGTATGGGAAAGGTTACTTTGCTTTTTATTTGTTGTATTACTTTGTAGACTTGTTCTGTTTAGAATACTGTGATTTGTTTTATTTACCTTGTGTTTTACTTGTATTCTGCTTTTAACTGCATATTAAAACTTGAAAAGAGCCCACAGCTCTGTCTCTTGTGAGTCAGGCAGAAATTAGTACAGGTCAATAGAACATGTCAGTTAATCATCTGTGAACTGAGGGGTTGGAGCTAGGAACTAAACCTTCTGTTTAAGGAGTAAAATAAAAAAGTTCAGAGCTTTACCAGAAAGGCTCACCCAGACTCTGGTACACTTTGCTGTAAGTGAAAGTTTAATTTGCTTTTTATTTGCTGTATTACTTTGTTGCCTTTTTTGTTTTGAATACTTTTATTTGTTTTATTTACCTTGTATTTAAATTGTATTCTGCTTTTAACAGCTTATTAAAATTTGAAAAGAGCCCACAGCTCTGTGTTTTGTCAGTCAGGCATAAGTTAGTGCAGGTCAATAGAACATGTCAGTTAATCATCTGTGAACTGAGGGGTTGGAGCTAGGAACTAAACCTTCTGTTTAAGGGGTAAAATAAGACATTTCAGAGCTTTTCTAGAAAGGCTTACCCAGACTCTGTTACACCTTGCTGTGATGGAAAGTTTAGTTTGCTTATTATTTGTTTTATTACTTTATTGCCATTTTCTATTTTGAATAATGTGATTTGTTTTATTTACCATTTGTTTTACTTGTATTCTGCTTTTAACTGCATATGAAAACTTGAAAAGAGACCACATCACTGTCCCTTGTGAGTCAGGCAGAAATTAGTACAGGTCAAAAGAACAGGTCAATTAAGGTTAATCATCTTGAACTGAGGGTGTGGAGCTATGAACTAAATATTCTATTTAAGGGGTAAAATAAAACATTTCAGAACTTTACTAGAAAGGCTCACCCAGACTCTGCTGCACTTTGCTGTTTGGGAAAAGGTTAGTTTGCTTTTTATTTGTTGTATTACTTTATTGCCATTTTCTATTTTGAATACTGTGATTTGTTTTATTTACATTGTGTTTTACTCGTATTCTGCTTTTAGCTGCATATTAAAACTTGAAAAGAGATCGCAGCTCTGTCACTTGTCAGTCATGCAGAAATCAGTGCAGGTCAATAGAACAGGTCAGTTAAGGGTAATCATCTGTGAAATGAGGGGGTAGAGCTAGGAACAAAGCCTTCTATTCAAGGGGTAAAATAAAACATTTCAGAATTTTACCAGAAAGGCTAACCCAGGCTCTGCTACACTTTGCTGAGAAGGAAAGGTTAGTTTGATTTTTATTTGTTTTATTACTTTATTGACTTTTTCTATTTTGAATACTTTGATTTGTTTTGTTTGCCTTTTGTTTTACTTGTATTGTACTTTTAACTGCAGATTAAAACTTGAAAACAAACCACATCTCTGTCTCTTGTGAGTCAGGAAGAAATTAGTACAGGTCAATAGAACAGGTCAGTTAAGGTTAATCATCTGTGAACTCAGGGGTTGGAGCTATGAACTAAACCTTCTATTTATGGCGTAAAATAAAACATTTCAGAGCTTTACTAGAAAGGCTCATCCAGACTTTCCTATACTTTGTTGCCAGGGAAGCAGTGTTAATTACATTTTGCTCTTGGGGAAAAAAAAAAAAAAAAAAAAAAAAAAAAAAAAAAAAAAAAAAAAAAAAAAAAAAAAAAAAAAAAAAAAAAAAAAAAAAAAAAAAAAAAAAAAAAAAAAAAAAAAAAAAAAAAAAAAAAAAAAAAAAAAAAAAAAAAAAAAAAAAAAAAAAAAAAAAAAAAAAAAAAAAAAAAAAAAAAAAAAAAAAAAAAAAAAAAAAAAAAAAAAAAAAAAAAAAAAAAAAAAAAAAAAAAAAAAAAAAAAAAAAAAAAAAAAAAAAAAAAAAAAAAAAAAAAAAAAAAAAAAAAAAAAAAAAAAAAAAAAAAAAAAAAAAAAAAAAAAAAAAAAAAAAAAAAAAAAAAAAAAAAAAAAAAAAAAAAAAAAAAAAAAAAAAAAAAAAAAAAAAAAAAAAAAAAAAAAAAAAAAAAAAAAAAAAAAAAAAAAAAAAAAAAAAAAAAAAAAAAAAAAAAAAAAAAAAAAAAAAAAAAAAAAAAAAAAAAAAAAAAAAAAAAAAAAAAAAAAAAAAAAAAAAAAAAAAAAAAAAAAAAAAAAAAAAAAAAAAAAAAAAAAAAAAAAAAAAAAAAAAAAAAAAAAAAAAAAAAAAAAAAAAAAAAAAAAAAAAAAAAAAAAAAAAAAAAAAAAAAAAAAAAAAAAAAAAAAAAAAAAAAAAAAAAAAAAAAAAAAAAAAAAAAAAAAAAAAAAAAAAAAAAAAAAAAAAAAAAAAAAAAAAAAAAAAAAAAAAAAAAAAAAAAAAAAAAAAAAAAAAAAAAAAAAAAAAAAAAAAAAAAAAAAAAAAAAAAAAAAAAAAAAAAAAAAAAAAAAAAAAAAAAAAAAAAAAAAAAAAAAAAAAAAAAAAAAAAAAAAAAAAAAAAAAAAAAAAAAAAAAAAAAAAAAAAAAAAAAAAAAAAAAAAAAAAAAAAAAAAAAAAAAAAAAAAAAAAAAAAAAAAAAAAAAAAAAAAAAAAAAAAAAAAAAAAAAAAAAAAAAAAAAAAAAAAAAAAAAAAAAAAAAAAAAAAAAAAAAAAAAAAAAAAAAAAAAAAAAAAAAAAAAAAAAAAAAAAAAAAAAAAAAAAAAAAAAAAAAAAAAAAAAAAAAAAAAAAAAAAAAA
>NC_056737.1:531898287-531990787 GCF_019279795.1 Protopterus annectens | reverse complement strand
GTTAAGGTTAATTATCTGTGAACTCAGGGGTTGGAGCTAGGAACTAATCCTTCTATTTATGGTGTAAAGTAAAACATTTCAGAGCTTTACTAGAAAGGCTCACCCAGACATTGCTATACTTTGCTGTGAGGGAAAGGTTAGTTTGATTTTTATTTGTTGTATTACTTTATTGACTTTTTCTATTTTGAATACTTTGATTTGTTTTGTTTACCTTTTGTTTTACTTGTATTGTACTTTTAACTGCAGATTAAAACTTGAAAACAAACCACAGTTCTGTCTCTTGTGAGTCAGGAAAAAATTAGTACAGGTCAATAGAACAGGTCAGTTAAGGTTAATCATCTGTGAACTCAGGGGTTGGAGCTATGAACTAAACCTTCTATTTATGGCGTAAAATAAAACATTTCAGAGCTTTACTAGAAAGGCTCATCCAGACTTTCGTATACTTTGTTGCCAGGGAAATGTTAGTTAGCTTTTTATTTGTTGTATTACTTTATTGACTTTTTCTATTTTGAATACTGTGATTTGTTTTATTTACCTTGTGTTTTTCTTGTATTCTGCTTTTAACTGAATATTAAAACTTGAAAGGAGACCACATCGCTGTCTCTTGTGAGAGAGGCAGATATTAGTAAAGGTCAAAAGAACAGGTCTGTTAAAGTTAATCATCTGTGAATTGAGGGGTGGAGCTAGGAACTAAATCTTCTATTTAAGGGGTAAAATAAAGCATTTCAGAGCTTTACTAGAAAGGCTCACCCAGACTCTGCTACACATTTCTGTGAGGGAAAGGTTATTTTCTTTTTATTTATTGAATTACTTTATTGCATTTTTCTATTTTGAATACTGTGATTTGTTTTATTTACCTTGTGTTTTAATTGTATTCTGCTTTTCACTGCATATTAAAACTTGATTAGAGACCACAGCTCTGTCTCTTGTGAGTCAGGCAGAAATTAGTACAGGTCAAAAGAACAGGTCAATTAAGTTTAATCATCTTTAACTGAGGGTGTGGAGCTATGAACTAAATATTCTATTTAAGGGGTAAAATAAAACATTTCAGAGCTTTACTGTAAAGGCTCACCCAGACTCTGCTACACTTTGCTGTGTGGGGAAAGGTTAGTTTGCTTTTTATTTGTTGTATTACTTTATTGCCATTTTCTATTTTGAATACTGTGATTTGTTTTATTTACATTGTGTTTTACTTGTATTCTGCTTTTAACTGCATATTAAAACTTGAAAAGAGATCACAGCTCTGTCACTTGTTAGTCATGCAGAAATCAGTGCAGGTCAATAGTACATTTCAGTTAAGAGTAATCATCTGTGAACTGAGGGGGTGGAGCTCGGGAACAAAACCTTCTATTTAAGGGGTAAAATAAAACATTTCAGAATTTTACCAGAAAGGCTAACCCAGGCTCTGCTACACTTTGCTGAGAAGGAAAGGTTAGTTTGCTTTTTATTTGTTGTATTACTTTATTGCCTTTTTCTATTTTGAATAATGTGATTTGTTTTATTTACCTTTTACTTTACTTGTGTTGTGCTTTTAACTGCATATTAAAACTTGAAAGGAGACCACAGCTCTGTCTCTTGTGAGTCAGGAAGAAATTAGTACAGGCCAATAGAACAGGTCAGTTAAGGTTAATTATCTGTGAACTCAGGGGTTGGAGCTAGGAACTAAACCTTCTATCTATGGTGTAAAGTAAAACATTTCAGAGCTTTTACTAGAAAGGCTCACCCAGAAATTGCTATACTTTGCTGTGAGGGAAAGGTTAGTTTGTTTTTTATTTGTTGTATTACTTTATTGCCTTTTTCTATTTTGAATACTGTGATTTGTTTTATTTACCTTGTGTTTTACTTGTATTCTGCTTCTAAATGCATATTAAAATTTGAAAACTGACCACAGCTCTGTCTCTTGTGCATCAGCCAGAAATTAGTACAGGTCAGTACAACAGGTCAGTTAAGGTTTATCATCTTTGAACTGAGGGGGTGGAGCTAGAAACTAAACTTTTTATTTAATGGGGAAATAAAACATTTCAGTGCTTTTCTTGAAAGGCTCACCCAAACATTTTACACTTTGCTGTGAGGGAAAGCTTAGTTTGCTTTTTATTTGTTGTAATACTTTATTGCCTTTTTCTTTTTTGACTACTGTGATCAGTTTTATTTACCTTGTGTTTTACTTGTATTCTGCTTTTAACTGCATATTACAACTTGAAAAAAAGACCACATCTCTGTTTCTTGTGAGTCAGGCAGATATTATTGAAGGTCAAAAGAACAGGTCAATTAAAGTTAATCATCTGTGAACTGAGGGGGTGGAGCTAGGAACTAAACCTTCTATTTAAGGGGTAAAATAAAACCTTTCCGAGCTTTTTTAGAAAGGCTCACCCAGACTCTGTTACACTTTGCTGTGTGGGAAAGGTTAGTTTGCTTTTTATTTGTTGTATTACTTTATTGCCTGTTTCTATTTTGAATATGGTAATTTGTTTTATTTACCTTGTGTTTTACTTATATTCTGCTTTTAACTGCATATCAAAACTTGAAAAGAGACCACAGCTCTGCCTCTTCTGAGACAGGCAGAAATTAGTACAGGTCAATGGAACAGGTCAGTTAAGGCTAATCATCTGTGAACTGAGGGGGTGGAGCTAGGATCTAAACCTTCTGTTTAAGTGGCAAAATAAAACATTTTCAGAGCTTTACTAGAAAGGCTCACACAGACACTGCTACACTTTGCTGTGAGGGGATGGGTAGTTTTCTTTTTATTTGTTGTATTACTTTATTGCCATTTTCTATTTTGAATAATGTGATTTGTCTTATTCACCTTGTGTTTTACTTGTATTCTGCTTTTAGCTGCATATTAAAACTTGAAAAGAGACAAATCTCTGTCTCTTGTGAGTCAGGAGATATTAGTAAAGGTCTAAAGAACAGGTCAATTAATGTTAATCATCTGTGAACTGATGTGGTGGAGCTAGGAATGAAACCTTCTATTTAAGGGGTAAAATAAAACATTTCAGAACTTTACTAGAAAGGCTCACCCAGACTCTGCTACACTTTTCTGTGAGGGAAAGGTTAATTTTCTTTTTATTTATTGTATTTCTTTATTGCCTCTTTCTATTTTGAATACTGTGATGTGTTTTATTTACCGTGTGTTTTAATTGTATTCTGCTTTTAACTGCATATTAAAACTTGATTAGAGACCACAGCTCTGTCTCTTGTGAGTCAGACAGAAATTAGTACATGTCAAAAGAACAGACCAATTAAGGTTAATCATCTTGAACTGAGGTTGTGGAGCAATGAACTAAACCTTCTATTTAAGGGGTAAAATAAAACATTTCAGAGCTTTACTAGAAAGGCTGTCCCAGTCTCTGCTATACTTTACTGTTTGGGAAAGGTTAGTTTGCTTTTTATTTGTTGCATTACTTTATTGCCTTTTTCTATTTTGAATATTGTGATTTGTTTTATTTACCTTGTGTTTTACTTGTATTCTGCTTTTAACTGTATATTAAAACTTGAAAAGCTACCACAGCTCCTTCTCTTGTGAGTCAGGCAGAAATTAGTACAGGTCAATTGAACAGATCAGTTAAGGTTAATCATCTATGAACTGAGGGGATGGAGCTAGGAAGTACCTTTTATTTCAGAGGTAAACTAAAAATTTCAGAGATTTACCAGAAAGGCTCACATAGACTTTGCTACTCTTTGCTGTGAGGGAAAGGTTAGTTTGCTTTTTATTTGTTGTATTACTTTGTTGCCGTTTTCTATTTTGAATATTGTGATTTGTTTTATTTACCTGGTGTTATAGAGGTATTCTGCTTTTAACTGCATATTAAAACTTGAAAAGAGACCACAGCTCTGTCTCTTGTGAGTCAGGATGAAATTAGCACAGGTCAGTAGAATAGGCTAGTTAAGGTTTATCATCTGTGAACTGAAAGGGTGGAGCTAGGAACTAAACCTTCTATTTAAGCGGTATAATAAAACATTTCATAGCTTTACTAGAAAGGCTCATCTAGACTCTGCTACACTTTGCTGTGAGGGAAAGGTTATTTTGCTTTTTATTTATTGTATTACTTTATTGCCTTTTTCTATTTTGAATACTGTGATTTGTTTTATTTACCTCATGCTTTACCTGTATTCTGCTTTAAACTGCATATTACAAATTGAAAAGAGACCACAGCTCTGTCTCTTGTGAGTCAGGCAGAAATTAGTACAGGTGAATAGAACAGGTCAGTTATGGTTAATCATCTATGAACTGAGGGGGTGGAGCTGGGAACTAAACCTTCTATTTATGGGGTAAAATAAAACATTTCAGAGCTTTACTATAAAGGCTCACCCAGACTCTGCTACACTTTTCTGTGAGGGAAATGCTTGTTTGGCTTTTTGTTTGTTTATTACTTTATCTCAGTTTTCTATTTTGAATCCTGTGATTTGTTTTAATTACCTTGTGTTTTACTTGTATTCTGCTTTTAACTGCATATTAAACTTGTAAAGGGCCACAGCTCTGTCTCTTGTGAGTCAGGCAGAAATTAGTACAGGCCAGTAGAACATGTCTGTTAAGGTTAATCATCTGTGAACTGAGGGGGTGGAGCTAGGAATTAAACCTTTTTGAGATAAGAGGTAAAATAAGACATTTCAGAGCTTTATTAGAAAGGCTTACCCAGACTCTGCTACACTTTGCTGTGAGGGAAATGTTTGTTTGCGTTTTGTTTGTGTATTACTTTATTTCCGTTTTCTATTTTGAATACTGTGATTTGTTTTATTTCCTTTGTCTTTTACTTGTATTCTTCTTTTACCTGCATACTAAAACTTGAAAAGAGACAAAAGCTCTGTCTCTTGTGAGTTAGGCATAAATTAGTACAGGTCAATAGAACAGGTCATTTAAGGTTAATAGTCTGTGAACTGAGGGGGTGGAAATAGGAACTAAACCTTCTATTTAAGGGGTAAAATAAAACATTTTAGAGCTTTATTAGAAAGGCTCTCCTAGACTCTGCTACACTTTGCTGTGAGGGAAAGGCTAGTTTGCTTTTTAGTTGGATTATTTTGTTGCCTTTTTCTATTTTGACTACTGTGATTTGTTTTATTTACCTTGTCTTTTACTTGTGTTCTGCTTTTACCTGCATACTAAAACTTGAAAAGAGACCTAAGCTCTCTCTCTTTTGAGTCAGGCATAAATTAGTACAGGTCAGTAGAACAGGTCAGTTAAGGTTAATCATCTGTGAACTGAGGGGATGGAGCTAGGAGCTAAACCTTATATTTAAGGGGTAAAATAAAACATTTTGGAGCTTTACTAGAAAGGCTCACCCAGACTGTGCTACACTTTGCTGTGAGGAAAGGTTAGTTTGCTTTTTATTTGTTGAATTACTTTATTGCCTTTTTCTATTTCTAATTCTGTGATTGGTTTTATTTACCTTGTGTTTTACTTTCATTCTGCTTTAACTGCATATTATAACTTGTAAAGAGACCATAGCTCTGTCTCTTGTGAGTCAGGCAGAAATTAGTACAGGCCGATAGAACACGTCAGTTAAGGTTAATCATCTGTGAAGTGAGTGGATGGAGCTAGGAATTAAACCTTCTATTTAAGATAAAAGGTAAAATAAAACATTTTAGAGCTTTATTAGAAAGGCTCTCCTAGACTCTGCTACACTTTGCTGTGAGGGAAAGGCTAGTTTGCTTTTTAGTTGGATTATTTTGTTGCCTTTTTCTATTTTGACTACTGTGATTTGTTTTATTTACCTTGTCTTTTACTTGTGTTCTGCTTTTACCTGCATACTAAAACTTGAAAAGAGACCTAAGCTCTCTCTCTTTTGAGTCAGGCATAAATTAGTACAGGTCAGTAGAACAGGTCAGTTAAGGTTAATCATCTGTGAACTGAGGGGATGGAGCTAGGAGCTAAACCTTATATTTAAGGGGTAAAATAAAACATTTTGGAGCTTTACTAGAAAGGCTCACCCAGACTGTGCTACACTTTGCTGTGAGGAAAGGTTAGTTTGCTTTTTATTTGTTGAATTACTTTATTGCCTTTTTCTATTTCTAATTCTGTGATTGGTTTTATTTACCTTGTGTTTTACTTATATTCTGCTTTTAACTGCATATTAAAACATGAAAAGAGACCACAGCTCTGTCTCTTGTGTGTCAGGCAGAAATTAGTACAGGTCAATAGAACAGGTCAGTTAAGGTTAATTATCTGGGAACTGAGGGACTGGAGCTAGGAACTAAACCTTCTATTTAAGGGGTAAAATAAAACATTTCAGAGCTTTACTGGAAAGGCTCACTCAGACTTTGCTACACCTGTCTGTGAGGGAAAGGTTAGTTTGCTTTTAGTTGTATTACTGTTTTTCCTTTTTCTATTTTTGAGTACTGTGATTTGTTTTGTTTACCTTGTGCTTTACTTGTATTCTAATTTTAACTGCATATCAACACTTGAAGAGAGACCTCATCTCTGTCTCTTGTGAATCAGGAGGAAATTTGTACACATCACTAGAACAGGTCAGTTAAGGTTAATCATCTTTGAACTGAGGGGTGGTGCATGGAATTAAACCTTCTATTTAAGTGGTAAAATAAAACATTTCAAAGCTTCACTAGAAAGGCTCACCCAGACTCTGCTACACTTTGCTATCATCTGTGAACTGCAGCAGTGGTGCTAGAAGTGAAACCTTCTATTTAAGGGGTAAAATGAAACATTTTATGAGCTTTACGAGAAAGGCTCACCCAGACTCTGCTACACTTTGCTGTTAGGGAAAGGTTAGTTTGCTTTTTATTTGTTGTATTACTTTATTGCCTTTTTCTATTTTGAATACTGGGATTTGTTTTATTTACCTTGTGTTTTACTTGTATTCTGCTTTTAACTGCATATTAAAACTTGAAAAGAGACCACAGCTCTTTCTCTTGTGAGTCAGGCAGAAATTAGTACAGGTCAGTAGAACAGATCAGTTAAGGTTAATCATCTGTGAACTGAGGGGGTGGAGCCAGGATCTAATTCTTCTATTTAAGGGGTAAACTAAAACATTTCAGAGCTTTACTAGAAAGGCTCACACAGACTCTGCTACACTTTGATGTGAGGGAAAGGTTAGTTTACTTTGTTGACTTTTTCTATTTTGAATACTGTGATTTGTTTTATTTACTGTGTGTTTTACATGTTTTCTGCTTTTAACTGCATATTACAACTTGAAAATAGACCACAGCTCTGTCTCTTGTGAGTCGGGCTGAATTTTTTTCCCCATTCTCCCACCCGGTTACTGTTGTGTTCTTAAACACCACTGTCTTTCTTGTTGCCTTCCCCTTATGTTAATTTGATCATATATCTAATTTCCTCTCTGTTTTTACTGGCTTGTGTGAGTAAGCACAAAATTATCATTTTGTGAACTCACTCCCCTTCGACTATTTAATCTTATTGGCCATCCTCCTGTACTCCATAGTACCAGAATACAAAAGTGACCACACCCTTTCACTCTATCTTGCTGTTTTAAGAATAGTGACTCTCCAGTAAAACTTGACTTTTTAGACAGGTAAAACTTAAGTTACCTACTTTCACATCTAACTCCTCTAGTACACACTGCAGTGTTTAGGATTAACAATTTTTTCATCTTATCTTTAAGCATCCCTGTGACTAACACTTGCTTTAAAACCTGCTGGAAAGCACTAGGACGTCTTAAATTGATGCAAACACTCAACTCTCCTTCTTAATAAGGAGAAATTAATCGTAGGCACTAAACAGCCTATAATTGCAAAGTACCTTCCTAATGTTAGAGAAAACAGTTGTTGTCCTTTACAAAAAAACCCCACCAAAACAGGCATGTCCAAGGGTCAGCTTCTGGTGATTTCTCCTGTCCACCTGGTGAATCTGAGCATACTGGGGTAATGCAGCAAATGTTTCATGTACACAGACAACCCTCTCCTCCTACCACTCAACACTACAACCTGCAAGAGATGCACTTACATAGCCAAACTGGAAGCAAAGCTGTCTCCACCCAAGATTGTGCTAGACAGTCAAGAGGAGAAGGTTAACACCTGCACTACACGTCAAGCAACACACAGCCCTTGTAAACCCACACCACGACAACCCACACATAGCAACACTAAATCCACATATGTTGAGGCACTTAACAGTAACTTGCCCAAGCAACAAGGACCTCCGAAGCTGAAATGCAAACAAACACCAATCACAACCAAAGTGTCACATAGCTCACAACACCAGTGTTTCCACCCAACAACAGTCCCTAAGTCAAGACAATGTACCCAACACTTCAGTCGTAGGTGACTCTACAGTCAGGCACACTGATGTCCCACTCACCAGGCTGAACAAGGTGAAAATTACAGTCAGCCTGTTGGGTGCCAGGATCTGCCACATAAAGCATGCACTCAAATCACTCCACAACAAGTACAAATATGACTCTGTCATTGTCCATGTTGGAGTGAATGACTTGAGACGTACCTCCCTGGACTACATGAAAAGAGACATGGAAGAGCTCTTGGATCATGTGGCCCAGGCAGGTATGACCCTAGTCCTGGGTAGCATCTTGCCTTCGCCCAGAATGATACTACAGTATAAAGACAAAGTCACTGACTTCAACAATTGGCTAAGCTTCTGGTGTCATTCAAAGGGGATCCAGTATCTGTCTGTCTGGGACGACATGATCGACAGACCACAATGCTTTTCCAGAGATGGTCTGCTCCTGTCACCCCTGGGATTCAGGTTACTGGCTAAGGCTCTTGCCACCCCTATAGTGCCTTTTTTAGGCAAAGTTCAAAGGACAAAACCACCACCGTAACAGATACAAGCATGCAAAATATGAAGGTAATACTACTCAATGCTAGAAGTCTAAACCTCTAAATGCACTCTTGAGGCACTCCCAAAAATGGAGAACATCAATATCTGTGCAGTAACTGAGACCTGGTTCAAGGCTCCAGAAAGCACCCCTGCAATACCAGACTACAACTCTTACCACACTTCTTGGCCACCAAACCAGGACGGAAACACTAAAGGTGGAGGAGTGTCCATATTCACCAAGGATATTCACAACACCAGGCTAGTTGCCCAACACAATGTGTCTGAAATTCTCCAGGTGCAACTAACACTAGGTAAGACTGCAATCCAAATTGTAGCTTGCTACAGATCCCCCACCATGCCCCAAGATTCTCACTACGCCTTTCTAAACATACTGTAAAATATTAAGATACAACCAAACACCCTAATACTGGATGATTTTAACTACCCAGACATTAACTGGGAAAACCACTCATGTACCAACACCTTTGCCCAATGTTTCTTGGAATTCATAAATTCCAATGCTCTGGATCAACTAATCCTTAGTCCCACCAGGGGCTCCAATATCCTAGACCTGGTCATTACCAACATGGGAAATCGATGCTCCACAACTGTGGTCACCCCCTCATTGGTCAGGTCTGACCATAAGCTAATCACCGTTGACATCCACATCCCACCCCCAACCCCCAGTAAGGAAACCTCCTTAAAAAACTTCTCCAAAGCCAACGTCATGCTACTCAAGTCAGAAGTGACAAACTTCATGACACCCATGCTGATGGGAACTGAAAGTTTGACTGCTGAATCCTACATTAAGGCACTGTACGAGCACATCCACTCATGCATGAATCATGCCATCCCCAATAGAACCAAGACCCTGTCCTCCAAAAAAAGGAAGTCATTCTGATGGTCCCTTGCCATAAACAAACTTTACAACAAAATGAAGAAACTGTTGCAGAAAAGAGGAAAATCCCAGGATGCAAAAAACTCCCTTACCAGCCTCAGTAAGAAGCTGAGATCCCTCATAAAATCCTCCAAAGCTAGTTACGAAAATAAAATTGCCAAAGATTCCAAAGACAACCACAAGGCATTCTATAGCTATGTCAAGAATCTAAATGACAATGCTCAGATCTGCTCTGAGCTACAACAGAATGGCATTAAATATACTGATCCCAAGGATATTGTCAATATCCTGGCAGATTGATTCAGTGCAAACTTCACCCCCCTCTCACCCCCTAAAGGGCCCATCTCAATACTGAAAGGTTGCCAAATTCTGGTAATAACGACCACACCAGTAAAAAACGCAGTCTCCAAAGCTAAGAATACAGCATCCATGGGACCAGATGACATCCCAGGCTGTGTACTACATGAACTACAAAATAAACTGGCACCTCACCTAAGTGTCATGTTTAATCATAGCCTCACCTCAGGCTTTGTGCCCACTGAGTGGCGCACAGCTACAGTTATCCCACTCCACAAGAGGGGATCCACTTTGGATCCCAGGAACTACCGCCCCATCAGTCTGACAAGCCTGATCTGCAAGGCCATGAAATGTATTATCATTGAACTTATAAACAAAGACATTGGCAACCTTCATACACTGGACCCCACGCAGTTTGGGTTCGTGAAGGGCTGATCTTGTCTCCTGAACCTGATTGACTTCTTTGAATCAGTCTCTAGAGCCATGGACAAGGGTAAGGTGGTCCACACAGCCTGTATGGACTTTGCCAAGGCCTTCGACACCATCCCCCACTCTGGAATCGTAGATAAATTTACTAAGCTGGGCATTAATCCCTATGTCACTCGATGGGTTGGCAACTGGCTTAATGACAGAACCCACACTGTAAAAGAAGCTGACTCCTAATCCAGCTCCAAACAAGTGACAAGTGGAGTACCTCAGGATTCAGTCTTGGTACTGCTCTTGTTTGGCATCTACTTCTCTGAAGTATAGGCCAACACTAAGGGACTCTGGCTAACAAAGTTCACAGATGACTGCAAATTGGGAGCCATTATTGAATCCCCAAATGTTGTGGATATTCTACAAAAGGGCCTTACAGAAACAGATACTTCGTGCCAGAGCCATGTGCTCAAGCTCAATGCCAAGAAATGTATAGTTATCCCCTTTGGGAAAAAACATGTACCCATGAATTACCACATAGGTGGCAGTACACTAAACACCAAAGGTGTGATAAGAGACTTAGAGACATAGGTGGACAGTGGTCTCACCTTTGATAACCACATCCCCACATCAGTCAGGAAATCCTTCTATGTGGCACACCTTATTACTAACAGCGTTTTATCCAGAAAAAAGGAGGTCATTGTCCCACTGTACTCGTCCCACATTAGACCCATTATAGAATACAATGCCCCATTTGGTATGTACCGCTCAAGACATCTGCAACAATGGGAAAGGCCACAGAAATACCTCACTAAAAGAATCACAAGCGTAAAGCAGATGCCCTATGCTGACCATCTAAAAAAACTCCACCTATACTCTGTCACATATCATCTACTCAGAGGCGATCTCTGCTTAACATACAAGGCCATGTCAAACTCAGAGCTGTTGGACATGCTACACTTAAAGAAATCCCAATCCTTCAGAGAGAGACACTCCAGGGATCTAAACCTTGTCATCACAGTGAACAAAACATGCTGGAGGGATAGGTTCCTGACCCAGAGACTCCCCAGACTCTGGAATAGACTGCCTATACATGTCAAGCAGAGTGCCTCTTTAGCCTCTTCAAAAGGACCCTTGATGATTGGATGGGAGATAGGATATGCACCCCGGGGATCACGTCAGTCTCCCTGCTAGACAGGAGTCCAGGGAAGTAAATACTGTGGGAAGAAATAGCCAGGGAATTGTTATGGCTAGGCTTGTATAGGCCCTAGGGCCGATACCCTAGTATCAACCTATGAGCCTATGGCCCTTGACTCAGTAACTCTGAGGCAAGAAAGTTTTTAAGGTTTATTGCCCTAACCACTGATTTTTTACTGCTGTCCTTAAGCTGATCAGTGGTTAGGGCATGTGGAAGTTGCCACTAAGCTGTGGAAGCTGTCCAGTTCTCATATCATTGGCAGGATATAACCCATGTAGTTTAGGCTACTGCAGCAATGATCTAGTCGAACATTCAAACATCTACGGGTATGGTAAGTTTATTTACACAGTTGTACTTTTTCAGTGGGTTTTTTTGCCATTTCTTATTGTGTTGAATTCTCTTGGAAATGTTTTACCCTTCTGGTTAAAAGAACTATGCAAAAAAAGTTGTTGTTTTTAGTTGTTGATTTTCTAGCCTGGGGCAGAGGTGCATATTTTCAGTGTGTCTGGCTATATTTGCCTTTCACCTGGATTTTGGTGGTAGTTGTTCATAGGTTCACAGGTAAGTACTAGGGTAGCTTTCTTTGTGGTCCATTTTAACCTTAGCCAATTCCCCTTTCATAGATGAGATACAAACTCTGTACCTTGTGACCTTGAGTAAACACCTTAACCCATTATACCATTCCCCACCCCACTTGTTCCCTTACTGCATTCAGCCTCTTGGCTGTTATTGTATATAAGTTGCATTTATCATATTTATTGCAGATACAGACAGATCAAAGTGTCTTTTGTCAGAACTAGCCAGTCAACATAATTGGCAAAGTCTTTAAGAACTGGAAATGTGGCTACAAGGTTCTTCCCCATGCATTGCAAACATGCTTTTCATTGAGGAGGAACACTTTGATGTCATTTGTGAAATCTGTGATTCATTTGTATCAGTCACTGTAAAAGAAAGAAGCACAAACTCCTACTTGCTAAATTAAAGAAGGAGATGTATTTACAGCAAATGTGGCTTTAACTTTGGACTCCATCTCAAGGCTGACGCCTTTGGGTGCTGATGATTGACCTCATGTCTGACAAGGTCAGGATGTAAGATTAACACCATTAACTGTAAGGTCAAGTCTTGTAGCTGAGTTACTTTAAGCCAGTCTCAAAGAAAATGAGAGGGAGAACTCCAAAGATGAATAAGCCTGAGCATTCAACTTCCACAAACACAAGATGTTCATAGGTTCATAGGTTCATAGGTTCATACTAGGCTATCTGCCCAAGGGCATTTATAAGCCTAGCCCATAGTTATGTGGCTTTCGCCACCCCTTTAGTTTGAATAAAAACTATGCCTATCATTTTTCTGTGCCTCTGTCAAGCAGTGACACTGAAGTAATCCCTGGGGTATATCTGCGATCTCCCATCCATTGGTCAAGATTCCTCTTGAACAAGGCCAGCGAGGTGCTCTGCCTCACATGTACCGGGATTTTGTTCCACAGCATAGGGAGTCTCTGGGTGATGAATCTGTCCCTCCAGCACGTTCTATTTATAACCGTGTCAAGGTTTAAGTCTCCCGCCCTTGTGGTTCTGAGGGATCCAGATTTTTTGAGGTGAAGCATATTCATCAAATCTGGGTTTGACATGGCCTTATATGTCAGGCACAGGTCACCTCTGAGCAAGCGGTATGAGACTGAATAGAGCTGGAGTTCTTTCAGTCGGGCAGCATAAGACATATTTTTGAGACCCTTTATCCTTTTGGTGAGGAACTTTTGGGGCCTTTCAAGCTGCATCAGGTGTCTGGTCAGATACATTCTGAACGGGCATTGTACTCAATCATAGGTCTAATGAGTGATGAGTACAGGGGACGATGACCTCCCTTGATCTAGATGTGAATCCCTTCATGATCAGGTGGGCGATATAGAAGGTTTTCCTAACTACTTTAGCAACATGAGTGTCAAACGAAGGCTACTGTCAACTTGGGTCCCCAGATCCCTGATTACTTTTTCTGTGCTCAGTGGATTGCCACCTATATGGTAGCTAGGGGTAACCTTGTTTTTCCCGAAGGGTATGACTATGCATTTTTGGCGTTTAACTTCAGGCCATGGCTCTGGCACCAGTTATCCGTTTCTGTGAGGCCCTTCTGGAGGATATCTGTGTCAGATGTGTTTTCGACTATGGCGCCCAGTTTGCAGTCATCTGCAAACTTTGTCAGCCATAACCTTCCTGTGTTTGCTTGTACTTCAGAAAAGTAGATGCTGAACAAGAGTGGACCCAGGACTGAGCCCTGTGGGACACCACTTGTGACAGGCTTTGAGTCTGACATGGCTCCAGCAACTCTGACCCTGTGGGTTCTGTCGCTAGCCAGTTTGCAACCCATCTTGTGATGTATGGGTTTACATTCAAGCTGATGAGTTTTTCGATGATACCTGAGTGGGGTATTGTGTCAAAGGCCTTTGCCAGGTCGAGGTAGGCTGTATGGACTGCCTTTCCCTCATCAATGGCCTTGGTGACTGTCTCGAAAAAGTCAACCAAGTTTAAGAGGCAGGATCTGCCTTTGACAAAGCCAAACTGGGTTGGATCCAAAGTCTGCAAGTTCCCTATGTCTTTATTTATGAGTTCCATTATGATCCTCTCCATGGCTTTGCAGATAAGGCTTGTCAAGCTAATGGGGCGGTAATTTCCAGGGTCTGTGGAGGCACCGCCCTTATGAAGTGGGACCACAGTCGCCGTCGCCACTCCTTGGGTGCGTATCCTGAGGTGAGGCTAAGATTAAACAGCTGTCCTAACTGTGGGTTTAATTCCTCATTGAGTTCATGAAGCACACAGCCGGGGACACCATCCGGTCCCATGGATGCTGTGTCTTTTGCCTTAGTGTGGTCAGTTCTCACCTGGGCGTTGGTGATGTTTGGGGGGCTACAATCCTCTTGAATAGATATCTCTCCTTTTGGGGCTCAGAAGTTTGCACTGAACCTGTCAGCCAGTATGTTAGCAATGTGTGTAGGTTCAGTAATTTTCACATCATTTTGAACTAATTCTGAGCATATCTGGGAGTTTCCTCCTAGGTTTCTAACATAGCTAAAGAAGGCCTTATGATTGTCTTTAGAGTCCTTGGCGATTTTTCTCTCAAAATTTGCCTTGGATGATTTTATGAGAGCTCTTAGTTTTTTACTTATAATGATCAAAGGTGTCCTACCTTTCAAGGATTTTGCTCTATCTTGTAGTAGCTTCCTCCTTTTGTTGTAGAGCTTGTTTATGGCTGGGGTCCACCAGACTGGACGCTTGCCTTTGGTACAGAGAGTCTTAGTTTTGTTTGGGATTGCCTGATCCATGCAGTCTTGTAGGTGCTGGTAGAAGGCATTTGTAAATGATTCAGCGGTTTGAGTAATGTTTACCACTGGCTCAGGGGCCTTAAAGGAGACCACACTAGTTTTTAGAAGTGTGAAATCGGCTTTTGAGAAGTTTTTCACTGTGGTCTTTTTGTTTCAGGTGGGGCGGGATGAGGACCTCCAGCGAGATTAGTTTATGATCTGACCGCACCAGTGAGGGTTATACTTCCGGTGTTGAACATTTTGATCCCATGTTCGTGATGATGAGATCAAGTATGTTTTCACCTCTTGTGGGGATGGTGACTAGTTGTTCCATGGCATTTGAGTTTATGAACTCCAGGAATCTTTGGGTTAGAGTGTTCGGGCTTGAGTAGTGTTCCCAGTCTATATTAGGGTAGTTGAAGTCACCTAGTATGATGGTGTTTGGAGATACATTTATCCTCCAATGTTTTCAGGAAGGCCATGTGAGGTTCCTGAGTTTGAGAGGGTGGCCTGTAACATGCTACAAATTGCAGAGCTGTCTTGCCTATGGTTAATTGCACCTGGATGGTCTCCGATGCATCGTGCGTTGCCACCAACCTTGAGGTGTGGGTGTCCTTTATGAATATGGACACCCCTCCTTTCTTGGTGTTGTCCGGATTTTGGGGCGGACGCATGATATGAGGTGAAACCTGTTAGTGCTGGGGTGCTCTCAGGAGCCTTGAACCAGGTTTCTGTCACAGCACAGACATCGATGTTCTCCATATTGAGAAGGGCCTCGAGTGCGTGCATCTTGAGATTGAGACTTCTAGCATTGAGCAGCATTACCCTTAGTTTTTTCCTTTTGGTGTTCTAGGGTGGTAGGTTTAGAATTTGAGCCTTGCCTAAAAAAGGCACCATGGGGGTGGCAAGAGCCTTTGCCAATATCCGGAAGCCCAGGGGTGACAGGTGCAAGCCGTCCCTTGCGAAGCAGCGTGGCTTGTCCAGCATGTCATCCCAGGCAGACAGACATTGGATCCCCTTTGAATGACACCAGAATTTAAGCCAATTATTAAAGCTGATCATCTTATCACTGTATTGTGGCATCATTCTAGGTGAAGGTAGGATACTGCTCAAGGTCAGGGTCATACCTGCCTGGGCTACATAATCAGAGAGCTCCTCGATGTCCCTTTTCATGTAGTCCAAGGAGGTACGTCTCAGGTCGTTGACACCAGCGTGGACAATGACTGATCGTACTTGTACCTGCTGTTGAGAGACCTGAGTGCTTGCGTTATGTGGCGGATTCTAGCACCCGACAGGCAGCTTACTGTGACCTTCTCCTTACTCAGTCTGGTGAGCGGGACGTCAGTGTGTCTGACTATGGAATCACCAATGACAAGTGTGTCTGGCATTTTGTTTGGCCTTAAGGGCTGTGACTGTTTGACACTCTGACTGTGTGGTCTATGTGTTGCATGTGTTGGGTCGTGAGGTGGTAGTTGTTTGGGTGTCTGCTTTGGTGGCCTCTGCTGTTTTGGTAAATTTTTGATCAGAGCCTCCGAGTATGTCTTTGTGTGAGTATGTGTATGATTTGAAGTTGTGATGGTACCATGTGTGACTGGGTATGTATTGTGTGTGGTTACCTTCTCCTCCTGTCTGGTCTTGCCAGTCCTATGTTGAGAGAGCTCAGCCTCCAGTTTGGCCGTATAGTTGCATCTCTCGCATGTATTTGTGTTTTGTGGGAGAAGGAGAGGATTGTCTGTGTACATGAGGCAATTGTAACATTGCCTCAATATTCCCAGGTTCACCAGTTGAGCTGGAGAGGACACTAGCAACTGATCCCTCGACATACTAGAAGTAGTAGATAAAGAACTTTCAAAGGACTCCGGGGGAAGTGGGTTTTAGGCTGGTGGGGTACTATCTATAATAAGAGTGCTTTATCAAGGTGCAAGTACTGTAGGAGTAAGTGCTAGGCTTTACAGATAGATATCAAAGATGTCAGTCTCACCTTTATTCTCACTGGTGGGTCAGAGGTGATCCATTGGATCCATCTCGGCCATTCTAAAAGGTCAAAGTCTTCAGCAAAGCTTGTAGGTATCCCTCTTTACACATAGTGCACCCCTCTAGCTTCTTCAGATCTTGTTTGCCACTGTGCAAAAAAGGAGTTTCTGCTAGCAAGCTCTGGGATAAGTGTCTCTAAATTTGTTTCTCTTCACTATTCTCTCTTAATAGTTTTTTCCTTTTAAAACAATTTTGATATCTTTACCCTTTAGTGTGAGTGACAGGCCTTTCTTTAGCACTTTTACCTCTTACTTTCAGTGGTTAGCATCTGTTTAAGTTAGAGGGCATCTAAGTAACATCCGTTTTAGTTAGAGGACGTTATTTCTTTACCTCTTATTGCTGTCTAACTAATGTCCATTTTAAAATCAACAAAATACAACTAATACCAAATCCAAAAGCGAACAAGAGTCCAGTACCACAATTAAAGTGCAACAGTCAATTTTAATAACTTGAAAAAGCTAATAAATGAGCGCTTTCGTCTGAGACACAGACTTCTTCAGATGAAAGCACTGGTGCCAAAAACCTAGTTATATACATATTTCCTAATACAATAATTGCCAATCAATTAAACAATAAACCTTTCCAATAAATTTTTTTAAGGAAACATTCTAACATCTATTCTCAGTAGAAAATATATGTGTTACCTGATACTGCATGTTAGGTTACAAACATCTTACTTCTACATAATAAAATGAACATAATAAACAACCAAGTATTAAAATTTAAGAATATATGTTATAAAAACATCAAATAAAATCCAACATATATTACATAAAATTCAACATATATTGCATGCTGTTGTTTATCGAATACAATCAGCTCTAGCTGATAAAATAGATTTGATGCTTATGTATTCATTTAAACCTGGTGGTATGTTCGCCCTCAGCCTAAGTTGCCATTTAAGCTCTTTATTACGCAAAAAAGTTTTAAAATTACCCCTTCCCCTAAAATTATTTTCTTTTACTAAATCAATAATGCCAAACCTGTAACCATTAAAAAATGGACAAATTGAACCATGCTTATATAAAGCATTGGTAACTTTGCCTGTTTTGATGTCATATTGGTGTTCATACATACGCTCTTTTAAAGACCTTTCTGTTTTCCCTATGTAAAATGCAATGCATGATTTACATAGAGCTAAAAACAACCATTTTGGTTTTACAGTTCCCTTTACAGAACCTAACCAAACTATTTAATCCATTGTTTAACTTTATTGTAGGTTCACTATAAATCATAGAACACATATTACAATTTCCACAGGCAGTAGTTGCTCTAAATATTATAGAATTTGTATTAATGTGTTCAAATGTCCTTTTGAAATTTTTACCAACTTTATATGTAAATACAAGTTTATTTCCAACCCCATTAAAAACTTCTTTATTAGTTTTGAATAAGTTCCAATGTGAACTCAAGGTTGGTGTGAACACGTCTGAAAAAGTATCATATTGTATGATACAAGCCCCTTTAAAATGTTTTCTTTCTATCACCTCGGCATTACCCATTAATGGTTACCCCAAAAGGGCCTTATATTTAACACCCCACCCTGAGTATACCTCATTTAATACTTCCTTAATCATATTAATGGGAATAACCCCTTTCAACAAACATATTACCAAGAAAGGTTAAAGCCCCCCTGAGGTCACCGTATTCAGAGGTCATTCTTGCGATCCTCACCACCTGACCCTTGACAATACTTTTCTTTTGCAAAGTGGGATGATTACTTGAATAATGTAAATAGCTATTCCACCATGTGTTTTTTCTATAAATGTTGGACTTAAAACCTTTTGAGGTTTTACAAATAGTGACATCTAAATAATTTATGCTCACATCATTAGAATAATGTGTAAATTTTAAAAAAGATGTACATGAATTCAAATATAACATAAAATTTTCTAGGCCATCTAGTGTTCCATACCATAAGACAAAGATGTCATCCAAAAATCTTAAATATAGTCCAATATTTGAAAAGAAAGAACAATTAAACACATATCTATTTTCCCATTCAAGGAGAACCAAATTAGCGAACACGGGTGCGCAAGCCGCACCCATTGCAACTCCGCTAATTTGTTGGTAATATTCTCCTTGAAAATGGATATAATTTGAATCTAATACTACTTCCATAAGTTCCAAAATTAGAATTATTTTATCCTTAGGTAAAGTAGAATACTTAGTCAAACTGTCACCAAAATACTCATGCCCTTCATTTCTAGGAATACATGTAAAAAGATCCCTAACATCAATGGTCAAAAACATAGAATCTTCTTTCCATAAATTGTCATTAATTTTGCTAAGAAATTCCCATGAATCTTTTACCAAATGTGTGGTCCTGCTAATAATATCTTTAATGTGATAATCAATATACACAGCTAAAGGATGCGTCTTTGAATTTTTTGCTGATACTATTGGTCTAAACGGGGGCTCAAAAATTGACTTATGTACCTTAGGTATTCCAAATATATTGGGAATAACAGGGTATTCTTGTTTCAAGAACTTATAGGTCTTATCATCAATTCTGTTTTCTGTAAGATATTCTTCTAATAAAGAATCAATTTTGCTATACCCAATATTAATCTCATTAATAGATACAGGTACATAAGTTTTGTTGTCCAAAAGAATATTGGTAATTACATTATTATATTCCTCTTTATTATATAAAACTACTCCCCCACCTTTATTCGGCTTCATGATACGAAAAATGTCCTGAGTCTGTAATTCTTCCAACAATCTTCCTTCCTCACTAGTCAGGTTAGAATTTTTCGTTTGCCATCTATTTTGGACATATAAGTCATACAATTCTTCTGTAACTATCTTTTCAAGCATAAGTAGTACTGGATGAAGCAGGGGGTTAAATGTGCTACTCCTTACCAACTTATTGTGGTGGCCACCATTATTTTCAGTTTCATTATTATACAAAATTTTTAAATTTAATTTCCTTAAATATAGTTTTAAATCCACTAGATGGTTAGCTATGTCACTGTATTGTGATTTCACAAATTTAAAACCCTTTGAAAATAAAGAAAAATGCAATTTGGTCAAAGTACAAAATGTATAATTGAAAATTTTGAACCCATTATATTCATTAATAATACCATCAAAGTCATTAGAAATACTTATTTCCCTTTCCTCGCCACTTTGTTCCACTCGTATTCCTTCCCATAGCTGTTGCTGGAAAGTCCCGGATCTGATGGAAATCTGCTTTTGCTTGCTAACCTTTCTGATCTTCTGGGTCCTAAAAAAAGTTCATCCTCCTGATTAAATGAGTCTAACTCATCTAATTGTCTATGTATATTCCTATCTACCCTATATGGACCACTATTAACAATACCCTCATCATATTTCTCATTATAATCAGCCTCAGGGCGTGTTCTCCTAATATACCTTTTAGCTTAACTATTCCCTTTAATTTTAGGCGGACCCGGGTATGCCTTCCCTAGCTCATACTGTCTCTTATCCCGAGCGTATTTCCTTTGTTTAGATTGAAAAACATTCAAAACTTTTTTGTCAATCTTAGTCAAAATTCTATTATACAAATTCTCATATTCATCAAACAATAAATCGTTTATAATATCAGCATTCAATGTGTTAGTTTCAGTTTCCAATTCAATCAGTGTACAATCGTTATGTTTAATAAGTCTTTCAACCAGTCTTTTACCACACTCATCAAAAAAACTGTTCCATTCTTTAATCACCTCTTCAGAATACAAAATGCCAAATGGATATTTGTATAATCTTAGTTCTTGTGGTATAATATCATTGTTCACACAAAACTTTAAATAATTATTATCAATTTGTAGGCGCTTTAATTTAAAAAGTTTTTTCTCCAAGAGAAAAATCATTTCTTTTAATGTCAATGAATTCTGATTTGTCGCCTCCGATAAATGTGCTGCCACTGAAGGAAGTCTACAATCAAAACTAAAAGTCTTAGTTACCACATCTTTGTAACTTAAAACTGTTGTAGAATTAGTGGCAACATTAGAACTAGAGGCGTTTAAACCTCCGTTACAATAATTTAATACACGTTGTGTGTTGGATAATACAGTACCTTTCTTAAAAGAATTATGTTCATGCCGTGGATTAAATCGTTGCCTCAAAACTGGCTTCATAGATCCAGCAGGAATCATTCCTGATGTATTTTCTTTGCTGACACCAAAAGTACCTGTTCGCGTTCGTACACCACCATTACTCTCCATATTCGAGCGTGGAGACGACGTCATCACGGCAGTACCATCGACATGACCAGAAGAAACTTCTCCACCAGAGACAGGAGCGCCATCTATTGGATCCTTTTGGCTCAACAATTCAATGAGCCTAGTTAAGTCAAAAGAATTGAATGGAACAGTTTTTTTGATGAGTGTGGTAAAAGACTGGTTGAAAGACTTATTAAACATAACGATTGTACACTGTTTGAATTGGAAACTGAAACTAACACATTGAATGTTGATATTACAAATGATTTATTGTTTGATGAATATGAGAATTTGTATAATAGAATTTTGACTAAGATTGACAAAAAAGTTTTGAATGTTTTTCAAACTAAACAAAGGAAATACGCTCGAGATAAGAGACAGTATGAGCTAGGGAAGGCATACCCGGGTCCGCCTAAAATTAAAGTGAATAGTGAAGCTAAAGGGTATATTAGGAGAACACGCCCTGAGGCTGATTATAATGAGAAGTATGACGAGGAGGCTTTTTTTAGGACCCAGAAGATCAGAAAGGTTAGCAAGCAAAAGCAGATTTCCATCAGATCCGGGACTTTCCAGCAACAGCTATGGGAAGGAATACGAGTGGAAAAAAGTGGCGTGGAAAGGGAAATAAGTATTTCTAATGACTTTGATGGTATTATTAATGAATATAATGGGTTCAAAATTTTCAATTATACATCTTGTACTTTGACCAAATTGCATTTTTCTTTATTTTCAAAGGGTTTTAAATTTGTGAAATCACAATACAGTGACATAGCTAACCATCTAGTGGTTTTAAAACTATATTTAAGGAAATTAAATTAAAAAATTTTGTATAATAATGAAACTGAAAATAATGGTGGCCACCACAATGAGTTGGTAAGGAGTAGCACATTTAACCCCCCGCTTCATCCAGTACTACTTATGTTCGAAAAGATAGTTACAGAAGAATTGTATGACTTGTATGTCCAAAATAGATGGCAAACGAAAAATTCTAACCTGACTAGTGAGGAAGGAAGATAGTTGGAAGAATTACAGACTCAGGACATTTTTCGTATCATGAAGCCGGATAAAGGTGGGGGAGTAGTTTTATATAATAAAGAGGAATATAATAATGTAATTACCAATATTCTTTTGGACAACAAAACTTATGTACCTGTATCTATTAATGAGATTAATATTGGGTATAGCAGAATTGAGTCTTTATTAGAAGAATATCTTATTGAAAACAGAATTGATGATAAGACGTATAAGTTCTTGAAACAAGAATACCCTGTTATTCCAAAAATATTTGGAATACCTAAGGTACATAAGTCAATCTTTGAGTCCTCGTTTAGACAAATAGTATCAGCAAAAAATTCAAAGACGCATCCTTTAGCTGTATATATTGATTATCACACTAAAGATATTATTAGCAGGACCACACATTTGGTAAAAGATTCATGGGAATTTCTTAGCAAAATTAATGGCAATTTATGGAAAGAAGATTGTATGTTTTTGACCATTGATGTTAGGGATCTTTTTACATGTATTCCTAGGAATGAAGGGCATGAGTATTTTGGTGACAGTTTGACTAAGTATTCTACTTTACCTAAGGATAAAATAATTCTAATTTTGGAACTTATGGAAGTAGTATTAGATTCAAATTATATCCATTTTCAAGGAGAATATTACCAACAAATTAGTGGAGTTGCAATGGGTGCGGCTTGCGCACCCGTGTTCGCTAATTTGGTTCTCCTTGAATGGGAAAATAGATATGTGTTTAATTGTTCTTTCTTTTCAAATACTGGACTATATTTAAGATTTTTGGACGACATCTTTGTCTTATGGTATGGAACACCAGATGGCCTAGAAAATTTTATGTTATATTTGAATTCATGTACATCTTTTTTAAAATTTACACATTATTCTAATGATGTGAGCATAAATTATTTAGATGTCACTATTTGTAAAACCTCAAAAGGTTTTAAGTCCAACATTTATAGAAAAAACACATGGTGCAATAGCTATTTACATTATTCAAGTAATCATCCCACTTTGCAAAAGAAAAGTATTGTCAAGGGTCAGGCGGTGAGGATCGCAAGAATGACCTCTGAATACGGTGACCTCAGGGGGGCTTTAACCTTTCTTGGTAATATGTTTGTTGAAAGGGGTTATTCCCATTAATATGATTAAGGAAGTATTAAATGAGGTATACTCAGAGTGGGGTGTTAAATATAAGGCCCTTTTGGGGTAACCATTAATGGGTAGTGCCGAGGTGATAGAAAGAAAACATTTTAAAGGGGCTTGTATCATACAATATGATACATTTTCAGTCGTGTTCACACCAACCTTGAGTTCACATTGGAACTTATTCAAAACTAATAAAGAAGTTTTTAATGGGGTTGGAAATAAACTTGTATTTACATATAAAGTTGGTAAAAATTTCAAAAGGACATTTGAACACATTAATACAAATTCTATAATATTTAGAGCAACTACTGCCTGTGGAAATTGTAATATGTGTTCTATGATTTATAGTGAACCTACAATAAAGTTAAACAATGGATTAAATAGTTTGGTTAGGTCTGTAAAGGGAACTGTAAAACCAAAATGGTTGTTTTTAGCTCTATGTAAATCATGCATTGCATTTTACATAGGGAAAACAGAAAGGTCTTTAAAAGAGCGTATGTATGAACACCAATATGACATCAAAACAGGCAAAGTTACCAATGCTTTATATAAGCATGGTTCAATTTGTCTGTTTTTTAATGGTTACAGGTTTGGCATTATTGATTTAGTAAAAGAAAATAATTTTAGGGGAAGGGGTAATTTTAAAACTTTTTTGCGTAATAAAGAGCTTAAATGGCAACTTAGGCTGAGGGCGAACATACCACCAGGTTTAAATGAATACATAAGCATCAAATCTATTTTATCAGCTAGAGCTGATTGTATTCGATAAACAACAGCATGCAATATATGTTGAATTTTATGTAATATATGTTGGATTTTATTTGATGTTTTTATAACATATATTCTTAAATTTTAATACTTGGTTGTTTATTATGTTCATTTTATTATGTAGAAGTAAGATGTTTGTAACCTAACATGCAGTATCAGGTAACACATATATTTTCTACTGAGAATAGATGTTAGAATGTTTCCTTAAAAAAATTTATTGGAAAGGTTTATTGTTTAATTGATTGGCAATTATTGTATTAGGAAATATGTATATAACTAGTTTTTTGGCACCAGTGCTTTCATCTGAAGAAGTCTGTGTCTCAGACAAAAGCGCTCATTTATTAGCTTTTTCAAGTTATTAAAATTGACTGTTGCACTTTAATTGTGGTACTGGACTAATGTCCATTTTAGTTAGAGGACATTATTTCTTTATCCCTTCTTGCTGTACTTTTCATCCATTTAACTTAAGAGGATGATTTTAAAAAAAAAAAACTTCTTCCACTTAAACCTGCCTTGCTTAGCTAGAGGTCTATAAGTGCAAGTGTGTCCCTTTCTTTTCTAAATATGGCTCAAAAGGAAGGGAAGCCACTTGGCTTCAAAAAGTGTGAGCAATGTGGAAAAAAGATGCCCCTTAGCGATTTGCACACTTTGTGTGCGTATTGCTTGGGGCCTCTTCATCTGCAAGAGTCCTGTTCAGTTTTCCATAATTTTAACCAGAGAATGTGTTGGAGTGCAAGAACAAGTGTATTCTGAAGGGGCTGTTAAAAATCCATTTTCTGAGGCTATATGTGCAGAGACTTCACCTAAATCAGACAAGTCTTTAAAGTGACCTTCGGCTCCAAAATCTTCTTTGGAGCCAAAGCAGAAAGTATCTAAAGTGTAAACTCCAAATGAACTATCGAAGCAGACAGATCAAATCAGATCCAGGAGTCCTTGTGAGCAGTCATAACCTACCATTCCGAAGTCTACCTTATCTGAATCTTCAGCTCTGAAGACGACTTTGCCAACTGAATTTAGATATTGTGCTGAACCCCTTCTTTGGAGATGATCCTTTCTCAGCTCTCTTCACCTTTCTTAACAAGGTCAAGATCCCCTACCCTCTCCACCCAGTCAACCAGGAGTCCCTCTGATGAAGATGTGGATAGAGTGATGCAAAGGCTACTGAAGACACCAGCCTTGGCCAAACTACAGTGCCTACTCCTCCTCCAATCCATCCCTTGATTTTGGAGCCAGAAGATTCCGCCATCCAGCTAGTGTGTGTATCAGATCTGAAACCCGTAGGTTCTTCAGATCTGATAACTGCCCCGAGTGTTTCCACTCAGTTGCAGCAGGAAACCTCTGGGAGCCAACGCTCTCCAGTCGGGTCCGCGGAGCCAGTTCAGATCTCTCCAGATCCAACCCTGCCTCCGGTGGCTTCAGTGCAGGTGAGTTTGGCTCCTACCTCTCCTTTGGAGCTACTGTCTTCTGCGCCAGAGATGCCTTCGACTGCAACAACCTTTTTTGTTGGATTCGGGGTGTTCTTCGAGCAGGGGCAGACAGCTTTTGAGGTCATGAGGAGGGTGCTGACTACTTCCCAGTTCCAGACACATTCCCCCTCAGATCTTCCTCCAAACTATGCAAAGGTGTCTTTGGCCACTCAAGTACCATGTTCATGGGACCGCAGAGACCCCAGGCCTCAGGTTGTCCAATAGGGGACCCCCCCCTATTCTGAAACCTCTCCAGAATATCCCACTGAGGAGGTCCCTCAGAAGACAACCTGCAAGAGGAAGCATTTGACTCCCCAGAGGTGTCTATCACTTCTGACACTGATCTCAATGAAGCAGAAGTGTCCTCATGGTCACCTTCTGAATATGTCTCTTTTGGAGACAACCTGGAAATTTTGAAGCAGAGGGGTGGCTGGCAGTCCACAACCCCTTCGGCCAGGGAGTCGGTGTATCTGAAGGCCTTTGGGTCTCGCCCTTCAACCTCTTGGGTGACCCCTCCTTCTGATGAGCTTATTGAGTTACTTTATTGGAAGGCTTGTGAGACCCCAGACTCTATAGAGCCCACTCATAGGAAGCCAAATAAATACATCACAGCCCCAAAAGACAAACCATTTTTGACAAAAGGTGTTGAAGTGGATGCCATGATCATGGCGGTGGCTAGGCTTAAAAAGGCCCTTGTGGTTGTTAGCTTAGTAAATACCTATGAACCTATGATCCAAAAAAGAACTTTCCAAGACCAGTTTCTCTATCCATCCTCCTAACAAAGATTCCAGGACCATGGATAGGTGCAGGAAGTGCATCTTTTCATCAGTGACCTTTTCCTTGTGATCGCTGAACTACCTCACCCACTTCACAAGACTACAGCGGGATCTGTTAAAGGAACTTATAGACTCCCTTCAAGGAGCTGTAGCTGACGCAGTGGCAGATAAAGTTAACCCTCAGCTCACCACCCTTAATTCTGTCATCAACTCATCCATGAGACTCATATCGTATGCATAAGATGGAGTGAGTAGAGCAGCGGGTTTAGGCATTTCTCTCAGGTGACAGGTCTTGATGAGCCTTTGCAATTTCATGGAGCCCTTCAAGTCTTCCTTCATGAATGCACCCTTTGATGGCTCCTCTCTTTTTGGGCCTAAAATTAAAGAGATGCTCACAAGGTGTGAACAGGAAGGGGAAGGCCTTATCTGCTGTTGGAGTGCATTTTTCCACACCCACCAGACCCTTTCCTAATTGTCATAGAGGTAGTGGGAAAATGTGGTTCAGAAAATCACAAAGGTCTTTCTAGGACACACAAGGTGAAAGTTCCCCTAGAGGCAGAGGGGGGAACAATAACAGAAGATGCTGGCCTCATGGCAGGGGAGGCTCACAGAATCAGGGCTCTAGAGATGCCAAAGATCATCTACTCTGTCTTTTGGAAGTCTTGCTACCATTTTGTGGTTGTGTTTAACTCTGCTCCTATGAAGTGCCGGATTGCTCACCTATGGAGGCAGTCGAGGGTCGATTGCTCCTGCACTGCAAAACCTGCCAAAAGATAACAAGAGACAAATGGGTGCAGGACATAATATCCAGAGGATATATCATTCCCTTCTCCTTCCCCATTCCTGAAAACAAGCCAGTTCCAGACATTCCACCCAGTCAAAAGGAACAAGCAACATTAGAAATCCAAAAGTTGCTAAGAAAGAGTCATCCAAGAAGTTCCCACAGACCAGAGAGGATCCAGAACTTACTCAAGATTCTTTTTAGTTCCAAAGAAAACAGGCGACTGGAGACCCATTTTGGACCTCAGAAATCTGAACAAATCTGTGAAAAAGACCAAGTTCCAGATGGTGATATGCAGTCAATACATCCATTCCTAGGAAAAGACAGTTGGGTATGCTCTATAGACCTTCAGGAGGAGTACTACTACATCAGAATGGAATGGTGATCCAGGTGGTATTTGCACTTCCAGCTAGGAGCCAGTCACTTCCAGTTTCGAGCTCTGCCCCTTTGGACTCACTACAAACCCCAGAGTATTCTCCAAGTGTATGGCAGTAGTGGAGGCTCACCTGAGATGCCTAGGATTACGGGTGTTTCCATATCTGGATGACTGGTTCATAACCGCCGTGACCGTGCATCTTCTGCTACAAGCCAGGGACTATACCCTTCAATTCTGTTCCTCCCTAGGTATTACCATAAACTATAAAAAAATCTGCTCTAGAGTTATGTCAAAAATTAAACTTCATAGGAGGGGAGTTAAGCACAACCACAATGGTAGCAAGACTTCCAAAAGACAGATTAGATGATCTTTGGCATCATGTAAGATTATTAATCAGAAAGACACAACTATCTGCAAGACTGACTCTTCAGGAACTAGGGAAAATGGCTGTGGCAATTGTTCTCATTCTTCTAGCTCACCTCCATATGAGATACTTCAATGACTACTTTCCACACAATGGTCAATCTTGGAACTTCCAGTGTCACACAAAATCTTGATAATCAACTCCTGCAAAAAGGATTTCCAATGGTGGATTCACTCTCCATTAGTATCTCAAGGCCATCCCTTCCCCCCCCCTCAACGTCAGACCATGGTGACCACTGACACTTCCCAGATAGGATGGGGGGAGCATTATCTAGGGAAGACATTCCAAGGTATCTGACAGGAACACATGGCTCACTTGCACATAAACCTTCTGGAGATGAGAGGGGTGCTTTTAGCACTGCAAGCTTTTCAAGACACTCTCCCTCTAGGAATGATAGCAATCCAGTCAGACAATATGTTCGTAGTTTGGTACATAAACAAACAGGGAGGAACCAGATCTTACCCCCTTTGTCGAGATGCTATGAGGGTCTGGCAATGAGCTGTCACCTCCAACTATTTTCTGATAGCAATGCACATCCCCAGGAAATCCAACATGATTGCGGACAAATTGAGCAGACCCATTTTATAACCTCACGAGTGATCCTTCAATCAGAAGGTAATGCAGCAGATCTTCTGGAAATGGGGCCAGCCTTGCTTCAATCTTTTCACATCACCCATCAGTGCCAAATGCAGCAACTACTTTGCCCTGATCCCCCCCATGGGGGAGTCACCAAGGGCTGCACTTGTTCACGATTGGCCTCCAGGACTTCTTTATGCCTTTCCTTCAATACCACTGATACCCAAGTTTTTGCAGAAAGCAAGTTTGTTGGAAATGACAGTTATCCTAATCTCCCCCTACTGCCCTCATCAGATCTGGTTTCCCTTTCTACAGCCTCACCTTCAGGATGAACCATGGATTCTGGACCCTGCTCCGGACCTGCTGACTCGCCTGTCAGGAGTGGCTCATCCAAAACTGGACAATCTCAAACTAACAGCTTGGCTGCTCCAGTTCCTCTGATCACCAGGTTTCCATCCCTTTCCTCTCCAGTCAGACATATTTTATTATCTTCCCATAAAATATCTACATGAAAATTGTACCAGAGTAAATGGAGAAGATTTGTTACATGGGTCAGCGAGAATCAAATAGTCCCCTTTTCTGCACCCATACATTCTATTCTAGAATTTTTGACAAAACATTTCAGTGAAGGAGCTGTTGCAGGAACTATTAGGGCTCAGTTGGCAGCAATTTCCAATTTTCATATAGGAGAAAATGGTTCTACAATCATGTTACACAGACTCTGTAAAGCGTTTTTGAAAGGAACCACTATGATAAGACCCCCATATAAAAATCCAACACTCCCTTGGGATTTGAATTTTATCTTATCTAAGATTATCTATCCTCCCTTTGAACCATCAGCTGCATGTGAGTTGAAGTACCTCTTCTGCAAAACACTTTTTAGTAGCTATTACTTCTGCCAGAAGAGTGTCTGAATTACAAGCTTTGTCTGCTAAACCCTCATACTTATTCTTTTATAAGGACAGAGTTTCTTTATGCACTAACCCCTCATTTCTACCAAAGGTTGTCTCAGAAAGTAACCTCAGTCAATCTACAGAGCTGCCAGTTTTCTTTCCTAACTTTCAGAATAGAGGAGAATATTCACTACATCTCCTAGACGTTCATAGACAGTTATGTTTCTACTTACATAGAACTTCTGAAGTCAGAAAATTGGATCAACTCCTCATCTCTTATTCTGCCATTAAAAAAGGTCTTCCAGTTACAAAAGTTACCTTATCAAAATGGCTTACGCTTTGTATAGCCTACATTTATAATTAAAAGAATAGAGCACTCCAAGATAAGGTTAAAGCTCATTCCACAAGGTCTGTAGCCACATCTGCATCCTTTCAGGCTAGATTACCACTGGATAATATATGCGCTGCAGCAACTTGGGCAAAAGCTCATACCTTTAATCCTCATTACAAAGTGGATTTGGCCTCTAGGAGTAGAGCCTGTTTCAGTTCTATGGTTCTGAGGAATATTCTCCCATGAGCCACCCAAGAGCATGTTGCTAGGGATGCGGTCCCATCAGTGAGAATAAGGTGAGATTGACAACATCACATAAAGAAGTTATGTACTTACCATAATGTTCATTGTGTGTGTTGTCCATCTCATTCTTTACTCTCACAACTCTCACTCCATACCCCCATGCCTATACGTCTGGGAGTCCAGGTGGCATAACTTGGGTACTGCAGATCCATATAGCTTCAGAATTTATACTCTGGTGTATATCTTAATGTGTACAGATACATATATTTTATGTGTACATAATATTTCCATCTTACCTTTCTAAGCGTACTTGGGGTAAACAAGATCTGAGGAAGCTAGAGGGGTGCATTATGGGTAAAGAGGGATGCCCACGAGCTTTGCTGAAGACCTTGAGCTTTTAGAATGGCTGAGATGGATCCAATGGATCGGATCCACCCCATCAGTGAGAATGAAGGATAAGATGGGCAACACACATGGAACATTATGGTAAGTACACAACTCCTTTTTTTAAGAGTCAGAGATCAGTTAAGTTTTTCCCCACATCTCCTCCATTTGGGGTTCCTTGAGTATTGGGGCCTGATATGTCCTAGCCTTCTCCAGCTAAGTGTTTTTCAGCACAGACATTGGTGTTAGAGTTTGAAGTTCACCAAGTATGTCTCCATTCTAGGTTGTCTTCTAGTAGGTCTGTTAAATCAAATCACAATTTTCCACAAGAGATTGACTACTAGAAAATATTGGAGGATTTATTGCATGTTTAGCAAATGATGTTTCGAGGGGTGGATAGAAACACTTATTTGTCGAATTTTACAACTGCACTTCCTCAGTTTTCCTCACCATGCATCATTTAGTGACAGCCAAAACATGACTTACAGTCTCAGATGTTATTTTGACGGGAGTGTCACCCTCAGCTTTGATCTCAGTTTCAGGTTTGCAGTCTTTGGGATCAATACCTTTGATGTTGATATGGCCACTAATATTGATGGTTATAATGTGCACAATGTTTGTATTAAAGGTTATTTTGGCCTTGGAGTTCAAAGTTGATCAGAGGCAACAGTATTGGGCCCAACACATTCAGGGTGAGTGCTGGGATCATTAGTGTCAACCTTATACACTTTTGAGTTCATGACCTTGATTTTATTCTCAGGGTCACATGGTATGTTTATCATGGGATCACTGCTGAGTAACCTTAGCTCACTGGGTTATCCTGTATGGGATATAACAGCTGTCCAGTTTCCAGAGTTTAGGAGCACCTTCCACACACCCAAACTTTTATTAGCTTACAGAGCTGAATAAAACCAATAGCTTGAGCACAAAGCTCTTCAGAGCTTTTCTGCCACCAAAGAGTGCTACTGCTGTGGGCTTTAAAGGCTCGATGGTCTGCCAAAAGTTTGATATTGCTGGGGCGATAAGTTTCCTACAGGGAAAAACATTCACATTTTATTTTTATGACAGAAGCGTAACTATTTCTATGAAATAAATTATTTAAAACTAGGAAAAAGTATTTTTATGGATTGTCACATGATTTTGTCTTTTGTCCTGCAATTACTCATTCAGATTTTATGTTGGCTGCCTCTGATATAGTCCCTTTGGCCACCATGGGTCGGGGATTAGACACATCCTTTGCATCTTGGTGAGCAAGGAAATACCACTTTTGTCGTTCTTGGAGAAAAGAACAGGGAATACCGTTCTGCCTAGCCAGACTGGGATGCCTGTCCCCAGGGATGAGCTACCTGACATAAGTCAGTCTGCTTCTTTAGAAATCCCTGTCAAAAAGAAGCAGCAAGTTAAACATTTATCTTCTCCTCTCTCTGTTACTTTGGGCAAGAGTGATTTATTGTGTTTAGCTCAGGGCTTCTTTCAGGCTCTTGACCTTTACTGGTAAAAGAAAATCAGAATTCTTCATTTTCTGAAGATTTCCAATATACTGAACAGGAAAATGATTTTAAAAGTGGTATATGAGTTTACATTTAGCCGAGCTGTCCAACTCCCTGTCTTTCTTCCAAAACATAAATGTAAGGGAGAAATAATTCTTCATACACTCAATGTCTACAGACAACTCTGTTATTACCTTGACAACACTAAAACCTTCAGAGACTCTGATAAGTTATTTATTTCTTATGAAGGTAAGAAAAAAGGACAACCTGGATCAAAGCAAACTAAATCCAAATGGTTGTCACATGCTATGTCCTTTTGTTACACCCACCACAATTAGACAATTCCAGACAGAATCAAGGCATACTCTAACAGAGACTTGACTTCATCAGTGTGTTCTTTTTTTTTTTTTTTTTTTTTTTGGAAAGGGTACATTGGATTTAGAAAGTATTCTAGTGGTCTGATGCACATACCTTTACAAAGTCCTTTTTCAGGTCTAGAGCAGGCCATATCAACCTCTTAGCACAAGAAATCTGGACACAAGCAAAATAATGGGGGGACAAAGGCCCAGAAAAAATGGACAAGTTTTAAGTATTGCTCTTACAAATTAAAAAAAAAAAATTGGTAGAATAACAGGTCTTGCCTTAATATGCATTTTCTGATGGATATGAAGTCTGAAACTCAAATGTCTGTAATATTTTTGAACTAAATCCTCAGTGGTTTTCCAGAAAACCAAAAATTTTATGAGGAACAGACCAAAAATATGAGGCAAAAATTTGGATATTCTGTGAAAATCTGGGCAGTTGAGAGTTATGGAGATGGCTTTGCTAGGTCATTCTTTAGGGGCTCCTGGATCCTCATCCTTCTTCCTCAGAGTCAGTGTACATTATGGTAGTCTACCCATATAGCCAAGGCTACTGCAGCAGTTATCAAATGATAAACATAATACAGCTTTGTAAATATGCTTACCATAATAGTATATGTTCAAATTATCACTGCTACAGTAGCTTATTTTTGTATACTTTTTATTGTCATACTGAGAACTTTGATTTTTATTTGCCTAGCATTGATCTTTGTCAGAGCAGTAGGTCCCGCTTAAAGTTCACATGAAAGCTATGAAGGGCTTGGCACCCAAACTGTTGATTTTATTCAGTTCTACTTAAGCTGATAATGGTTTGAATATGTGGAAGGTGCCATTAAGTTCTGGAAGCTGGCTGGCTGTTGTATCCTATGCAGGATATAATTCTTACAGCTAAGGCTACTGCAGCAGTGATCATTCAACCGTCTACTGTTACGGTAACTTTACCTACACAACTGTACTGTTTAGGTCCCATCAGTGGAATCGGATCTTCTCACCCTTCCCATAAAAATTGTAAAGGAATCTAGGAATTTGCTGTGCTTCCAGGTAGGAGCCAGACATTACCAATTCCAAACACTTTACTTTGGTCTTGCTTTAGCCCCCAGAATATTCAGAAAATATGTATTTTTAGCTGCTGAGAACCAGAGTCTACAAGGTTTGAAAGTTTTCACTTTTCTGGATGAATGGCTCCTTACTGCTTCAATGAAGAGCAGCCTAGTCTTTGTGATGGATTCTTGTCTTAGTCTTTTCCAGTCTGTGGACATTTCAGTAAACACTGCTGAATCCCATATGAAGCCCACCCAGGCACTCATATTTACCATTTGCACATTAGACAGCCTCTTCTGCAGGACATGTACTGTATTGGACAGGCTCTTTCCTCTTCGGGAAGCAGTACTTCACATTACTTTGGCTCAGTTAGCACCTACTGCTGTGTATCACAAAACATTAGAGTTCATGGAAGCTACTATTTTTGTGGATTACTATGACAAGGGTATCCCTTTGTACTAATCCTTCTTTTTTGCCCAAGGTTGTTAATGAGTTGTCCTTAAATCAGGCAGTGCAACTCCCTTCTTTTTTCCTTCTTTTCGGTCTGCTAGTGAGCGGGCCCTGCATACATTGGATGTGCACAAAAGCTCAGGTATTATTTGGATAAAACTGGGGCCATTCATAAGTCTGACCAGCTTTTTGTTTCTTTTCATCCCAGGACATTGGGTTTGGCTGTTTCTCATCAGACCATTTCTTCTTGGATATCTAAGGCCATTTCCTTTTGTTATTCTTTTCATGGCAAGTGTCCCTATACTTCCATTAGAGTTCATTCCACTTGGACTGTTGCCTCTTCTGGTGCTTTCTTCAAGGGGGTTTGGATACCAATTCCATCTTTGGATCTGCTACTTGGTCTTCAGTGCATACTTTTACTAAACATTATAAATTCGATATGGTTTCTAGGGCTAGACCTGGTTTTGCTTGAGCCATTCTATGTGGGTTTGTTGAGAATCTTCCCAGCCTTCCAAATGCCACTCCTTTTCTTGAGCTTTTGTACACTCCCTACTGTGAAGAATACTGCAACAGTGATATACAAGGACATAGTACAATTGTATAAAATCTTAACATAGGTAGGTACTAGGCTATCGGCCCAAGGACCTACGTAAGCCTAGCCAGCAAGGTTCCATGGCTTACGTTGCCCAAGAAAGTTATTTTCTTGTGCCACTGTCGAGCAGAGACACAGAAGTGATCCCCAGGGGTGTATTTCATGTTTCCCATCCACTATCAAGATTTTTCTTGAAGAGTGCTAATGAAGAACTTTGCTTGACATAGATGGGTAGCTTGTTCCAGAGTATAGGAAGTCTCTGGGACAGGAATCTATCCCTCCAGCGTGTCCTGTTTATTGTGGTGACAAGGTTTAGGTCCCTAGAGCATGTAGCTCGGAGGGATTGGGATTTATTTAGGTGTAGCATGTCCAACAGCTCTGGGTTTGACATAGCTTTATATGTTAGGCAGAGATCACCTTGGAGTAGGTGATATGCTATGGAGTAGATGTCCTTTTTTCACTCTCGCAGTATTTATTCTCCCCTCCATCCCCCTTTTTTCTTTTGGTCTTTGATTTGGTTACCTTCCTGTCAGAGGGCCTCCTTTTGCATCTGCATTTTCTCCTATTGGATGTGCATAGCCACCTTTTGTCCTGTGGAGGTTGTTCTCTTGTGGGGCAATTCAGTTTTGGGTAACTGCATCTGTACATCATCTTTATGCCCATTGTCCTCTACAGGGAGCATAAGTGGGACTTAAGGCACATACAAGATCTAAAGGCTTTGGTATACTGGCTGGGCATTTGGCTATCCTTGGCAGGAGATCTCTAAGGTGAAGAATACTGCAACAGTGAAGAGAAGGACATGTACTGTTATAGTAAGATTTTACACACCTATACTTTCTTATTCCTATGCATGAAACCTTTAAATTAACTTACAAAAAGTGAACCATTATTTGAAACAGCAGAACAAAATGCATTTCAAGTGAACTCATCATTGACTTTTCTTGATTTTTAAAACATATACCAGAAGCAAAACCTATAGATGTTGCTACTATCAATTTATTAAGACCACACAGATATATATATATATATATATATATATATATATATATATATATATATATATATATATATATATATGTAAATACCCAACTAAATTCTGACGTTAAATATTCAGAAAAAATAAGTAGACAGGGACATTTATCATCATCACACTTTAGAAGAGACATGATATTATAATCATTAAGGCCAATTAATGTTTTATGATAGTAAGAGGTTCTCCGGTTCGATTCTCGGCTGGGGTGCCTTCTCTGCAGAGTTTGCATGTCTTCCTTGTATTCACATGGGTTTCTTCTGGGTGCTCTGGTTTCCTCCCACATTCCAAAGACATGCAGTAGGTGGATTGGACATTCCAAACTGGCCCTAGGTGTGAGTGCGTGTGCTAGTGTGTATACCCTCCAAGGAGGGTTAGGCCTCGAGCTAGCAACCCAACCCCATAAAACCATAACCGCTACTGAAACAATGAGTGCTGTAGGGCGCTCATTATCTGATGTGCTGCATGGCATGGGAATGAATTTGAGAGAGAGAGTGAGGGAGAGGGAGAGAGAATAATGTCTGCAGGTAAATACCATAGCATAATTTCTTGTTTACTATTACATTCATGCAGTCACAGATATGACTCCAAGTACTGCCTTCCAAAAAAATAACCTTCTGTGTTTAAAAAATGCACTGTATAGAGAAAATATTATTATTGAACAACAGCTGAAATAATTTGAAAAATCCTACAAGGCATTCAGTTATATCTTATGCTAGTTCTTTATGTTAGAAGTGTGCCTTTTTGTAGACTTTTTTCTACAGGCTTTAATGGAGAAATGCCTATTTTATGTTGAAAATGCTATTATTTCTGCAACAGATTTTAATTTTGACAGAAAGAAAATTTATAAATTCATTGTGTATGATTTCAGAAAAACAATTGCAGCTGAAAAATGTAATAATAAACAAGTAGCTACATGAACTTCTGTGAACTTTTTTGTATAACAAAATATAAGATTACCCTGAATAATTGCCATTGCAGCATAGTTTAACACCCTAAAATATGATGATTAAAAGAAAACTAGAGAGTAAAACTAAAACAAACTTTCATTTATGTTATTTCAAAGATGTGCCAACCTACTAAGCAATATTTTAATAGTATGTCATTAAACTACGTGTATATTCTAAAATAAACCATCTTATTTAAACATAACCAGTTTTCCTGAAGCTTCATTGGTATGTTTATCTAATGATAGTGCCACTTTTGGTCACTATTTGTAATTATTTAAAGAATACGTTATTCTAATTTATATCATATTTTTTCTGTTTCATGAACACTTGCAGCTATAGTCACAAATTTTGAAAAATTAAGTGTCACAGACGTTTTCCAATTTCCTATTATCGTCTTTCTAACAGCTGCCAAAAAACAGTAAAGAAGGGGTGGGGTGGGGACTGCTCATTCTTTTATATATGAGGGATATAGAAAGTTAAACAAAAACAATTTTTATGTATTTGAAAATTATCTGTCAACATGACTTAAACCAATGAGTAGATATTTACCCAGATTTCTGAGAAGACATCACAATTATAACAACTATGGTGCCAGTTAACTGTATAAATTTGGTTACATCTGCAACAAAACTGTATTATTTTAATGATTATTAGTCAAGCCCATGAGGAGTATAGAATGCTTGTAGTAAATGCAGTTTACTGATTATGCTCCGATACTCGAAAAAAGTCAAACTAGTTAAGAACCAGAGTGTCGTGCAACCTTTCCTTAGCAATTGTTAAGTGCCCTCTGCTTAAGTTATTAAGGTCATGTCTAAAACTCTACCTGTACTGACCTGCAAATGACAGCCGCAGAACAAAAGATTTGATGTTAAGTTGTCAATCTCGCCTTCATTCTTGCTTGATGGGTTCGGAGCCGATCCTCGGCTCCGACTCGGCACTTGCTTTAGCTCGAGAACTCCTTTTACCAGCTCGAGGCAGCCCCATATCCCATGATGCAAGGCAGGAAGTACCCAGATCTCGTTTGCCGCTTCGCTTGGGAGGTCTTCTCTTTACCAGCTCCTGGTAAGTAGTTCACATTTGTGATATTTCAAGCCCCTTTTAGTTTAAAACTAATTTTGTGATAGTTTAATTTTAATTCTACCCCTTTTCTGACAGAAATCCCTGTCTCTTTTAATTTTTTGTTAGTCAATTTTCCCTATCCCATCCCCCCCCCTGTTAGGGTGTGTGTGTTGGTGTTTTTATAAAATACCTCTTGGTATTTTGTTTAATTTAATTTTGACTGGTGTGTCTGTGTGTGTTGTGTTTAGGCACCATGTCTAAGGAGAGGGTTTCAGGTTTTAAGAAGTGTGACTCGTGCTGTCAGAAGATGTCTCTGACAGACGGTCACACTTCTTGCCTGTATTGTTTGGGCCCTCTTCACCTGCAGGACTCCTGTGCTATTTGTCACTCCTTCAGCCAGAGAGTCCTGCAGGAGAGACGCAACAAGTTGATTCTCAGGGGTCTTCTTAAGCCGGAGGGCTCTCCGGCTAAGTCGGCTCCACAAAATCAACTAAAACTGCCAAGGCCCAGGCTTCTGTTTCTAAGCCTGCGGCCTCGGCTCCGACTCGTATTGAGTCGAGATCGGCTCGGCTGGAGCCGATTCTGAATCCACAAAGCTTTGGCCGATGGCTATCGGTGCGAATCTGTTGACCGCCGATGTCAGCTCCGATCGGCTCCGACACCCATGTGGCTCAGGCATCGGTGTCGGCTCCGATCGGCTCCGGCACCGTTACTTTGGTGGCTGTATCGGCTCCGGCTGGGGCCGATACATCGAGACGTTCTGTCGGCTCCGAGAAGTCGGTGCCGACAGGATCAGTAGTATCGGCTCCGATGGCCCCTTCCCGGGAGAGGGCGGGGGGTCCCTCCTTGGGGCCGCTACTTTCGGCTCGGCCGCCTCTTCTATCGGAACGGAGCCATCGGAGCCGATCTTCAAGGTCATCCAGGTTGTCAGATCATGACCTAGAGAGAGTGGTCAGTAGATTACTCAAGTCACAGGTACTGGCCCAAATGCTACACAGTCCGTCTCAGCAGACGACTGTTGGTCCACACCCCGTTACAGTTCCTCCTTCAACTCTACCCCAGAGCTTGGAGTTGGAGTCTTCGGGCATGGTTACTGCTACGGCTGGAGGACGGATACCCCCTTCTGTTCCTTCAGCCCCTACTCTTATCTCCTCTTCCTTAGAGGGATTCGGTGGTCGGGCTCCCATGGTCTCCTCCGAGGGGTGAGTGGCATCGGACCCTTGTCCGAGCCCGCTCTTCCCCTTGGAGCCTCGGCCTTGGTGAGCTCGGCTCCGACATCTGCCTCGGAGACTTCCTTTTCGGTGGTTCCTGGAGTTCCTAGCTCTTGGAGCGGGTTCTCTCGGACCTGCCTGGGAGGAGCATTCGAGGTGATGAAGAGTGTACTGGCCACTGGTATCAGTCAGCAGTCTGTTCCCGTAGCTCCTCCCTCTATGGTACCTGTTGACATCTCTGCCACTTCTCTTGCTACAGGACCCAGAGATCCTCCGCCTCAGGTTTCCCCATTGGGAATTTCCCCCTCTTCCGAGGATTCTCCTGATGTTTCGGGAGATCCTCCTAGGAAGAGGACTTGTAAGAGGAAGCATGTAGACTCCCCGAGTCTGTCACTTGGATACTGACTTTGATGAGTCAGAGGGATCCCTAGATCCCCTCTGAGGATGTCTCCTTTTCAGACATCCTAGAACTTCTCAAACAGAGGGAAACTGGCCCACCAACAATCCCTCTGAGGATGAGTCAGTATACCTAGAGGCGTTTGGATCTCGGCCCTCCACCTCCTGGGTGTCTCCGCCTTCGACCCCCTTATGCAGGTTATTGCACGAAAGGAGTGGACAGCTCCTGACTCTGTAGAGCCAGTCCCTAGGAGGCCTTCTAAATTTATCACTGCCCCTAGTGACAAACAATTCCTAACCAAGGGTGTCCCGCTGATGCCATGGTGGTGGCTGCGGCCACCAAAAGGAACTTGCAGATCCTTCCGTGCCGTCCATCCTCCTAATAAGGACTCTAGGACCATGGATAGGTAGCAGCGGATGTTTTCCTCAGCGACCTTTGCTATGCGTTAAGCTGAATTATCTTTGTCACTTCACCAGACTCCAGAGAGATATCCTGAAGGAGCTGGGAGAAGTAGTTCAGGATCCTACAGCTGCAGGGGCTCAAGAAAGATTGCTTCGCAGCTAGGAACCCTCAATTCCATTGCTAACTCCTCCATGCGGCTAATATCTTATGCTGCGGGTGGAGCGAGTAGAGCCGCAGGCACAGGTGTGGCTCTTAGACGCCAAGCCTGGATGCGGCTATGTGATTTTGCGGATCCCTTTAAGGCGTCCTTCACAAATTCTCCCTTTGATGGGTCAGCTTTGTTTGGCCCTCAGGTGAAGGAGACCTTGACCAGGTGTGAGCAGGACGGCAAGACTCTTTCTGCTGTTGGAGTCCGTTTTTCCACCCCTTCTAGGCCTTATCCCAAAGGACAGAAAGGTGGGAAAATGTGGTTCCGTAAATCCCAAGGAGTCACGCCGGATTCACGTGGTCAGTTTACCCCTAGAGGCAGAGGGGGTAACAACAACAGACGCCGCTCTAGAGGTCCGAAGAACCAGGGAAACAGGGAGCCTCTCTCTGATAAGCCCTTTCAGCATCCCTGAGGTGTTGCCCGGCTGTCCCTCCTTGGAGGCAGTCGGCGGAAGATTATCACTGTACCCAGAAGCCTGGCATTCCCTCACTCAAGACAGATGGGTACAGTCGATCATATCCAAGGGTTACATAATTCCTTTCGAGGAAAGTCCCTTCCCCTCAAGTTCCCTTCCAGATGTACCACCCGGTCTAAGGGACATTGCAGAGTTAGAAATCGCAAAACTACTGCAAAAAAGAGCCATTCAGCCAGTTACAATAGACCATTCAGAGCCGGAATCTACTCAAGGTTCTTTTGGTCCCCAAAAGACGGAGACTGGAGACCAATATTGGATCTCAGCAGACTCAACAAGTCTGGCAGGAAGACAAGATTCGAAATGGTCACTCTTCAGTCAATTCTGCCCTTCTTACAGAAGGACAACTGGATGTGCTCAATAGATCTTCAGGATGCGTACTATCACATCAAAATTCACAGGCGCTCCAGGAGGTTTCTCCGGTTTCGGCTGGGGTCCAGTCATTTCCAGTTCAGAGCCCTGCCCTTTGGTCTCACTACAGCCCCAGAGTGTTCACCAAATGCATGGCAGTGGTCACGGCTCACCTGAGACGTCAAGGATTCCAGGTGTTTCCGTATCTCGACGACTGGCTCCTGTCAGCCACCACCAGGCATCAGCTTATACAAGCCAGGGATTACACAATAGACCTTTGTTCTCATTTGGGCATCTCAGTCAACTTCGAAAAGTCATCCTTATCGCCCTGCCAGTCTATTACCTTCATAGGCAAACTTAAACACTGTTCGGATGTCAGCTACCCTTACAGAACAAAGAGTTTCAGACATTCAGACTCATGTCAGGATCATTCTGGCCAGCAAGAAAGTACAGGCCAGAATGGTTCTAAAGGTATTAGGTCTCATGGCTGCGGCCATTACTCTTCTTCCCTGGCTCGATTCTACATGCGCCTCCTTCAGTGGATGCTGTTCACGCAGTGGTCATACCAGCAACTCCCAATGCGTCACCAGATTCTGGTGACACAAACATGCAAAGAACATCTTGCTTGGTGGATCACATCGTCTCAGGTTCACCAAGGCAGGTGCTTTGTACCTCCGTCCCGATAGCCACTGTCACCACGGATGCCTCCCTGATCGGGTGGGGGTCATTATCAGGGCAGGATGGTTCATGGGACGTGGCAACCGTTCGAGTACCATCTGCACATAAATGTCCTGGAGATGAGAGCAGTGCTTTTAACGTTGCAAGCCCTCAACGACTTTCTTCCCGTAGGGACAATTGCAGTCCACACAGACAACATGTCTGTAGTTTGGTATATCAACAAACAGGGCGGAACCAAGTCCTACCCCTTGTGTCGAGAAGCGCTCAGACTTTGGCAATGGGCGATCTCCTCTCATCGGTTTCTGGTAGCAACGCATATCCCTGGGAAAACCAACATTATAGCGGACAGATTGAGCAGAGCTATTCTCATGCCTCACGAGTGGTCTCTCAAGCAATCCATAGCGGAAGAGATTTTTCTGGAATGGGGTCGTCCATGTTGCGATCTTTTGCTACTCCCCAAAACAGCAAATGTCCAGACTTCTTCAGCCTCTTCCCTCTATCAGGCCATCCCCCCAGAGACGCTCTGACCCAGGATTGGCCCCAGGGACTTCTTTATGCCTTCCCTCCATTTCCTCTGATCCCTCAGGTGATCCAGAAAGCTACCGTTTTGAGAGCCAAATTGATTCTCATTGCCCCTTACTGGCCTCGACAAGTTTGGTTCCCGTTCCTCCATCATCACCTTTTGGTGCAGCCGTGGCATCTGGAGCCAGTGCCAGATCTACTGATTCACCAATCCGGTCAGCTGCACCGGTCAATCCCTTCTCTCAACCTCACAGCATGGTTGCTCCACTTCCTTCCTTAGCCAGGCTTCCTTTGATCTCTAACCCAGTTAGAGATATCATAGTAGCTTCACTAAAATCCTCTACCAGGAGGATTTACACAAGCAAATGGAACCGTTTCTCTTATTGGGCTAAGGCCCAAAATATTGATCCTTTTACTGCCCCTGTTCAGGCAGTTCTGGACTTCTTAGCAGAGATTTTTCATGCAGGCTCTTCTTCCACAGTCAGAGTTCAGTTGGCTGCTATTTCTAATTTTCATGTCGGGATAGCAGATCATAATATTATGTCCCATAGGCTCTGCAGGGCCTTTTTGAAAGGAATTTTCCTACTAAAGCCTCCAATCAGGAATCCTCCTCCTCAGTGGGATCTAAATTTAGTGCTGACATCCTTGATTCTTCCGGCCTTCGAGCCAGCTGTTTCTTGTTCCCTAAAATATCTTTCTTGGAAAACGTTATTCCTAGTGGCTATTACATCTGCCAGGAGGGTGTCTGAACTTCATGCTCTTTCGGTTCGACCCCCCTATTTGATTTTTCACAAAGACAGAGTATCTTTGAGAACTAATCCATCCTTTTTACCTAAGGTCGCTTCAAAAACAATCTGAATCAATCAATTGATCTCCTGTATTTTTCCTAACTATTCAGATAGAGCTCAACAAAAGCTACATTATCTTGGCGTCCACCGTCAGCTTAGATATTATTTGGACAGAACAAAAAAATTTAGAAAATCTGATCAACTTTGTTTCCTATGCGGATAATAAAAAAGGCCTTCCTGTTTCTAAAGTGACTTTGTCCAGATGGCTTTCTTCGGTCATCACTGAAATTTATACGATCAGGGGAAAACAGCTGTGCTCAAAACCTAAAGCACATTCAACTAGGAGTTTAGCTACTTCTACAGCCTTTCAAGCTAGACTGCCTTTGGACACTATTTGTGCAGCGGCCACTTGGGCCACTCCTCACACTTTGTTTCCCATTACAAATTGGACTTGGCCTCCAGGGACAGAGCCAGTTTTGGCTCTACAGTCCTCAAGAGTTTGTTCCATTGAGCCACCCAGGATAGAGGTGCTAGGGACGCGGTCCCATCAAGCAAGAATGAAGGCGAGATTGACAACTTAACATTAAGAAGTTATGTACCTACCATAACGTTCCATGTTAGTTGTCTTCTCGCCTTCTTTCTTGCGACCCTCCCTCCTTCCCCCTGGCCTGGACAGACCTTGTATAAGAAACTATTATGCTAAAGACCACTCAGACCTGGTCCTTTTTCCATCTGTAAGTTTCTTCTTCCTTTGGGAAGTATTTTATGCTTGGTGTTATTGCCCTTTGTCAACAAACGAGATCTGGGTACTTCCTGCCTTGCATCATGGGATATGGGGCTGCCTCGAGCTGGTAAAAGGAGTTCTCGAGCTAAAGCAAGTGCCGAGTCGGAGCCGAGGATCGGCTCCGAACCCATCAAGCAAGAAAGAAGGCGAGAGAAGACAACTAACATGGAACGTTATGGTAGGTACATAACTTCTTATTTCTGCCTGCTGCCCATACAGTAACTTGTCCCTAAGTTCCTCTAATGAATGTAGAAAGTTTCTAGAATCACAGGATTTGTGTTAGCATGTATTTTCTGAAGGATGCAAACTCTGAAATTCCAGTGGATGTCATTGTTTAATGACTTCCATTCTCAGTGGTTTGTCAAAAAACACAGATTTTATGAGAAACAAATCAAAAACACGAAACAGTTATTTGTATGTTCTATGAAAATCTGGACAGTTAAGAGGCACGAAAGGTAAGTATAAACATAATGTACAGAGTTATACTGCTTTTCTGACAGTGTCGGTTAAGTCTTTTACAGCTTTGAAGATGACAAAACACTTTGCAGTTATTTTTCCTGTAACTAGTAGCACATGGAGAAGATAAAGCTTCACTTTAGAGGTGAATTTCTTGGCATCCATATCTCAAACATATAATAAGCAAGTTATGATCTGTGACCTGATCGGAATCCTCTATGTTATTAAAATTTCCATGAAAACATTCTCCAAAATGTGGATGAAAGTGTCTTCGTAAGTGATCTGTGCATTAAAATCTGTTACAAAGGATTTCTAAGAAGCTACAATTGTATACAGTTTTAACAAGACTGGCTCTGAAATATTTTATTAACTACAGATGTATGGATATTTATGGAAGACTGTATAGGTCTTTAATTGATCTCTGTTGCAGTATTCATTATAAATGGGAAGTATCCTGCCAAGGATACTGTATGTCTGACCAGCATACCAAAGCTTGGGCACCTTCCTCTCATGCTGCACATCCAATGTATGGCTCAAGCATGAAATTGTGAAGTTGTATCAAGTCTTTCAGGGCCTTTTTAATGTAATTATGTCCCTAAAGCCTCCTTTTGCCACTGTTTCTTTAAACTTGCTAAATTGCTACCTGTTGTTCGTAATGCAAAGTTTCTCTGTAATTATTCGTGTAAGTATGTATTGTGGAGATTTTCTCCCCAGGCCTCCACTGAAAATGGGCTCCCCGAGCCCATTGGACCTCCCCGGTCATCAAATTGGAATAAATAAATAAATAACAACTCAGAATCCTAACCTTCAGTCCCATAAGAAACCTGTCAGGATTTTATAAGGTACAAAACACAGCCAAATGTATCTCAAACAGATGAAAAACGAGAATGAGCAATAAAATGTAACAGAAAACAAAACATTGTGGCTCATGGATACCACAGTAAAAGAAGATTTATATTAAACACACAAGCTTTCACAATGTGTTTCATCAGATGTCAAAAATTCAAGTAAAATAGCAACGTTTTTAAGTACACCCAGTCAGGATCACATACACATCTAAAACTTTACAGGTAAAAAAAAAATGTTTTTCATCAATCAAATACATAATAAATAATAAACAAACCTTAAATAATAAACTGTCCTAAGACATAAAATACACCTATATATGATATATATCTATATTTAATTTATCTATCGATCTATCTAGCTATATATATATATATATATTAATTGATCCTTATGTTTTCTTGATAGCTTTTAATTTTTATATGGGCTTCACATTAAACATATCATTTAAGCCCAGGGTGTTGGTCTGCCATAAATTTGCATATCCAATCATTCTTTCCTCTCTGTGTGCAAGAATTCATTGTCTTGAATTACTAAACACCAAGTCTAAAACATTAAATGTAAACCTATATGTATCACCTTCCCTCAGTATGTGTTTGTATAATGCATTTGTTTCTACTTGCCTATGTATATCTGATACGTTTGCATATATGATCATTTAATTTCCTATTAATCTTACCAGCATAGAATAAGGTGCATGTAACACATCTAGCTAAATAAACTATGTTCTTAGTTAGGTAGCCAGTGTGCTAAAATAAATTCCTCGCCTGTAACTGGATGCATAAAAAATTGTCAATCCCAGTATATCGACAAAATGTACAGTTATAGCAGGATCTTGTACCTTTACCATCAAGTTTGTTTCTTCGTATGTATGGCTTGTTCGTTGGAAGGGTATAGCTAGGTATACTCAGTATACTGAAATGAGTACACTTCAACACTCAAAAAGTACAGAATGTATAAAATTGTGTAAATGAATAATTACAGTGTAGAGATATGCAAATAATTCCTGTGTGAGAGGAATACACCTCTAAAAAAATTATTTTTATGGGTATAAATCTTAATAAGTAAACATAATATGTTCCCTTCCTGCATGTCTGGGGTAGCACTTTGATGGTTAAGTTTTTAAAATGATAGGTGAGTGCTGGGGGTGACAATATTAGGTTTGAGTACAAAACTGATTTTTTTTTTATATATATATAAAGTTTTAGATATTTCATTTGTTATTTATGGCCATGTGATCCTGACTGAGTGTAATTAATATTGCTCTTTTACTTGACTTTTTGAACATTTGAAGAAGCAGATTGTGTAAAAGCTTGTTCGTTTAATAAAAATTATCTTTTGACATGGTGTCCTTTAGCTGTGATATTTTGTTTGAGGTTTTATAAGGCTCCAGACACACACAAATTCAGAAAGTAATTGTACACATCGTCTGCTATTTCATTCCAAGGCATAAACTGCCAAAATCATGTGATTAGATATTTTTTGTTCTATTTTGGGAAACATAAAAAAACTTCTGACTAGCATGCCTGAATCAGATAATAAAATTATTATCTATGCTCAGTTCTGCCACTCAAGTAGCAAGGCACACTTTCAGATAATGTTATGATGTAGTCGCTGATGTATCTTCCAGAGCTGCAGCTACAGGGTCTGTTTTAAGGAAGTACTCTTGCTTGAGCCTTCAGTCTTTATCTACTGATGAAAGATGTAAAAGCCTGCAGAAGAGAAGCAAAAGCATGCATAATTTTAAACATATTTTCCTGTCTCCTGTATCAGAATTCCAGAAGAATTATCATTTTAAGGCTGGTCCCTTTTGTTGGGTAAGATAACTTCTTTGAATCCTGAAAATATTCCCTTGGAAATCAACTGGGCCAGATAGAAGGATTTCCTGACTATGGTGGTAACATGCTGTAATGATGGATTTCCTGACTATGGTGGTAACATGATGTAATGATGGAGAGTTATAAACATAAGTACTTTGGTCTCCTTAGACTACAGCTGTCTGAAAAGGAGTACCATTTATAACATATGAGGTGGAAGTAGCTTTTCTGGCAAATGCTACTATGCTGCACTTTTTTCCTCTAGTCTGAGGAGTGTTTTTGATACACCATGTATGTGTATATTCCAGCCCTTGCTGGTGCTGTATTGTATCAGTGGATAAGCTAATAATAGTGCCCAGTGTGCAGTCATCAGCAAACTTGGTCTACCATAGTTTTGGGATATTGGCTTGGATGTCTGCAAAATAAATGACAAACAGGAGGGGGCATAGACTGATCGCTGATCCCTGTGACACCCCACTAGTTACAATTTTACTTTCATAAAGGGAACCAGCAACTTTCACAACTTGAGATCTACTGGATAGCCAGTTTACAATCCAGCAGACAATCTAGGGATTTACATTAAGCTTGTCTAATTTTTCATTAACACCAGCTTGGGGAAGTATTAGAAGCTTTGGCCATGTCAAGATAAGCTGTCTGCACAGTGACTGATTCTATAGCCATCTGGATACACAAAGCTTATATAAATATACTTGTTTGCACTTTATCTGTTTCAGTGATAGTTAACAAAATTGTGCTGCATTTATTTATTTATTTGCTTGATATTGCTGGTCTCTGTCTACATTTTGTTTTTCCCCCATCCTCCCGTACAAGTGTTGTATTCTTATCTGGTGGCTTTTTTCAATTGCCCACCCCTGCTGGAAATCTGATTTTGGATACTCCTCCCAGTCCCATCTCATCAGCTCATTCTATTGTGTACAGAGACAACATTTGGGAAGGCCACAACCCCCCTTAGTTTCTTAATGTTGAATTATCTTCTGTTTCTTCCCTCTCCACTTTAAAAAAATACACTTTATTCAGTTGCTTTTACTGTAAATGTGTTCTTCCAACTTTATTACCTTATTTTGCTTTACTGCTTATTTTTAAGTGTTCAAGTGTTTTTATTATGCTGCATTTATTACTGCTTGTTAGTAACCTGATTAAATTTGTCTGTTATTCTAAGCCTCTTAGTTTTGGTTTTAGCATTTGGGCTTCAGGCCAGTTATTTTACATTTAAGAAGGCTTTTGTGGTCTACACTCTTGTGGACAAACCCTTATCAAAACCCTCTTTCCATAAGTCCATCACAGTTTCAGAACACTACGTCTGGGCAATTCCCATCAGGTTCTCCTGCTAGCCTGGTCAACATGGGCATACTGAGACAGTGTAATAACTGCCTCATGTTCACACCGACAACCTTCCTCTCCTAGCACATAATTCTTCATGCGTGTGAGAAATGCATCTATATCAGTAACCTGGAAACCATGCTCTTTCGTACCACAGTCAGTACTTCTGACAAAGAGGAGATTCCCATCACAAACACCACACCGCCCACATCACATAGCCAAGCACAACACACACATACCTATGCAGAGGTCCTCAATAAAAACTTAGCTAAACAGCAGAGACCTCCAAAACACACTCACAAACATTTCAGACACAACACCAAACACATCACAGACAGCAGACAACACAGCAGTCTCTCACAAACACAGCTCATAAGGAATAACAATAAACCAAACATACTAGTCATTGGCAACTCAGTTGTGAGACACAACAATGTCCCCCTCACCAGGCTTGACAAGGAGAAGATCACGGTCAGTTGTCTGTCAGGTGCCAGAATTCACATCACACACTCATTTAAGTCTATTCACATCAGGTACAAGTATGACTCTGTCATTGTCCATGTTGGTGTGAATGACTTGAGACGTACCTCCCTGGACTATATGAAGAGAGACAGAGACATGACTGAGCTCTCAGAGTATGTGTCTTAGGCAGGTAAGGTATGACCCTAGCCCTAAGAAGCATCCTACCTTCACCAAGAATGATACCACAATACCAACAAAAAAAATTGACTTCAACAATTGGCTTAGTTTCTGGTGCCATTCGAAGGGGATCCAGTATCTGTCTGCCTGGGATGACATGGCTGACAGACCTCAATGCTTTGCCAGAGATAACCTCCACTTGTCACCCCTGAGATTCTGGCCAAGACTCTTGCCTACCCTATTGTCCCTTTTTTAGGCAATGTCTCAAAGACATATCTTCCAACATAAAGGATCTGTCAAAAAGCAAATTGAAGGTCATACTGCGTAACACTAGGAGCCTTAACCTGAAAATGCACTCACTGGAGGCTCTCCTCACACTGGAAGATACAGACATCTGTGCAGTCACAGAAACTTGGTTCAAGGCTGCGAACAGCACCCCTTCCTTACCAGGCTATACCTCATTCCACACATTCAGACCCCAAAATGAGGTCAGGAAGACTAAGGGTGGTGGAGTCTCTATCTTCATTAAAGACAAGCACACCTCCAGACTGGTTTGTCAGCATGACACATTAGAACTACTCCAGGTGCAACTGAGAATAGGCATGACACCCATCCAAGTTATAGCCAGCTATAGATCCCCCTCCATGACTCAAGGACACCCACTCCTCTTACCTCGACCTACTTGACTCCATCAAGGTACCCCCTAACACTCTGGTCCTTGGTGACTTCAGCTACTGCACGATAGACCGGGTGAACTATTCCTGCACTAATGCACTCACCCAATAATTCCTTGACTTTATCAGTTCTAATGCACTAGACCAGTTTGCCTCATCACCCATAAGGGGAGATAACATTCTGGACTTGGTTCTCGCCAACATGGGTGACCACTGAACCACCTCCATAGTAAGTTCTTCCTTGGTGAGATCTGACCATTTGTCTGTCTCATTCGAAGCTTCTATCCTGCCCACCCCACCCCCTAGCCGTACACAGGCTAAAAAACTTCTCAAAATCTGACTACAACCTTCTAAGGGAGGGTATCAGTAGCTTTACACCACCACCAACACCCTCAGAGGATGCAGACAACTATGCTGAGCAGTACGCCAATGCAGTATGCAAGCACCTGTACAACTGCATGGACTCAGCTATACCCAACAGAACTAAAACCTGCTCCTCAAGGAAACACAATCCTGTCTGGTGGACATGCTCTATCAACAGGCTTTACAACAAAAGGAAGAAACTGTTGTCCAAGGGCAAAAAGACACAAATTCCCAATTGGAAAAACTCCCTCCTTAGCCTCAACCAGCAAATTAGATCACTATTGAAAACCTGCAAAGTCAATTATGAATTGAAATTAGCCTCTGAAACAAAGGATAACCACAAAGCTTTCTTCAGTTATGTCAGGAACCTCCAGGGCAAAGCCCAGGTTTGTTTTGAATTAGTTCTTAATGGTACTACTTACACTGATCATGTTGACTTAGCCAACCTACTAGCAGATAGGTTCAGTACAAATTTCACCCCCTGTCCCCCCCAAGGCCCATTCGACATCCTGGATACTTGTCCTGCACCTCACATCTCCATAGATGAAGTGTTAAAGGCCCTCTTCAAGGCAAAGAACACAGCTTTCATGAGACATGATAGTATCCCAGGCTGTATTCTGCACCATCTCCCACAAGAACTAGCCTTGCCATTGAGCATCCTATTCAACCACAGCCAAAGTACAGGCTTCATTCCATCAGAGTGGAGAACTGCTATTGTCATCTCCTTGCACAAAGATGGTGCCACTATTGACACTGGAAACTATTGCCCCGTTAGCTTGACAAGTCTGATCTGTAAAGCTCTGGAGCATATTATTATGGACCTCATAGGCAATTTTCAAGAACTTGGCCCCACCCAGTTCGGATTCATCAAGAGCAGATCTTGCCTGTTGAACCTGGCTGACTTTTTTGAGACTGTCACCAAGGCCCTGGATGAGGGAAAGTCAGTACATCAAGCTTACCTTGACTTGGCCAAAGCCTTTGACACAACACTCCACTTGGGCATAATCGAAAAGCTAACACAACTTGGTGTAAATCCCTATATCATCAGGTGGGTGGCAAACTGGCTCACTGATAGGACCCACAAGGTCAAAATAGGTGCCTCCACCTCTGACAGCAGACCTGTCACTAGTGGTGTTCCCCAGGGATCTGTCCTGGGACCCCTACTGTTTGGCATCTACTTCTCAGAGGTCCGGGCAAAGACAAAAGGCCTGTGGCTTACCAAGTTTGTAGACGACTGTAAGTTGGGTGCTGTCATTGACTCCCTAAATGATGTTAACATACTACAAGAGGGTCTCACAGCAACAAATGACTGGTGCCAAAGTCATGGCCTTAAGTTAAATGGCAAAAACATGGCCCCTACATATTATCACATCAGCTGCAACCCCCTAAGTACACAGCCTATGCTGAGAGACCTGGGTACACAGGTTGACAACAATCTCACATTCGACCATTATGTAGCATCATATAGTGGACAGAAAATCCTTTTACTTGGTTCATCTGATAAGTAAAGGGATTGCATATAGAAAAAAAAAGGTTATTGCTTCTCTGTACTCCTCCCTCATTAGGCCAATAATGGAGTACAAAGCCGCATTTGTTATGTACCTCTCCAGACACCTGCACCAGCTGGAAAGGCCACAGAAATACCTCACAAAGAGATTCCATGGCCTCCAACATCTGTCCTATGTGGACAGGCTCAAATCACTGTCACTCAACTGCAGATTGCTCAGAGGTGATCTGTGTCTCACCTACAAGGCAATCTCGGACCCTGCCCTACTAGAGATGCTCCATATCCATAAATCTAACTCCTCATGTATTACCCGATCAAAAGGCCTAAATCTAATATGCGACATTAAAAAAACCTGCTGGAGAGACAGGTTTGTCTCCCAGAGGCTGCCACATCTCTGGAATAGATTCCCCATACAAGTCAAACAGAGTACATCACTGACCCTCTTCAAGCACAACCTTGATGAATGGATGGGAAGCCACAAATTTGTCCCAGGGGTTACACCTGTGTCTTCATTGACGGTGGTGACAGGTGCTGACTGAGGTTTCTTTTTTGGGAATAAACTCTTGGCTAAGCTTGTAAGGGCCCCAGGGCCATTAGCCTAGTAACCTCCTATGATCCTTTGATCAAGCTCTGGTCTTTTTACATTGCTATCTTAACACCATTTCCATGATATTATTCCTTCCTGAGGACAAGAAGCACTTTCTGATTGATTACTTCCAGTCTCTGCTTCCCATACACTCGACCTCAGCAAGAGAGATACTATGAGCCCTAGGGGATATGACTTCAGTCTTACAAATGATATCTTTTTACCAGACTGCATATGAGGAAGATTCAGTTGTACTTAAAGACTAGCTGGGCACACCACTGCCACCTTTTGAACTTTTTCCTCTCTTGCCCTTCATAAAGAAGGAAATTCTTTGGTAGATCATCCAGATATCACTCAATCCAAGAGTAGTTTTTCTGGTTCTCTCTCCCAGTCAGTAATTTTCCACAGATGCTTCATATCTGGTATGGGGACCATTGGTCAGGACAAAACTGAAATTACCACATAAACGTCAAAGAAATGAAAGCCCTGATTCTGACCCTTCAGTTTGTATGTTACCTCTGGTCTCCAGGAGCTCTTTGAATCCTTACAGACAATACCACTGTAATGTGGTACATCAACAAACAAGGAGGATCAAATTCCTACCATCCCTACAGACTTGCCGTGACACCGTGGGAGATAGCTCTTTAACACAGTCTCTTTATTCAGGCAGTGTTCATACCCTCAGAGATGAAAGCTGTGGTGAATTACCTAAGCAAAGTACCACACAAATGGATGTTAAACAGAGAGGTCTTTCTTCAGATTCTCCATCAGCTGGGAACTCCTCAAACAGATCTCTGCTTCATTTATGAACAAACAATTCAAACTGTTTTCCTCCATTGGTATGTAAAATTGATGCCTTGCCATTCTTTTGGAAAGGAAAATGACTGTGCCTTTCCACACTTTTTTCAGATTCTTAAGGTCCTGCTCCAAATAAAAAAAATGATCCCCTTTTGACCAAGACAACATTGGCTCTCCCTTCTTGTTCACCTAGCTAAGGCTGGACTTGGTCACACAACAGAAGAGCTCTCCCATTCTCACAAACTTGCAAACACTGAACCTGACTTTTCAAGTGATACAATTCTGATACAATTCAAGCACTGTTTTTCAGAGGACATACTACAAGTATTACTGGAGCCTGGAAAACCTGCTACAAGAACATTTTATGTTTCTAAATGAAAAGGATTTTCTGTTTTGTACCTAAAGAAAAAACTGGGCCCTTTCCATGTGGATATCCCAACTATTATTTCATATCTGTGTGAGTTGTTTTGTTCAGGTCTGGCATATTCTTCTATCAATCTGTCAAGGTATATCTGTCAGCCATATCTGCCTACCTATCCTTAGACCCACCACTGTCTATATAATTTGAGGTCAAACAGTTTTTGAAAGGTGTTCTGCATATCAGGCCACCAAGAAAATCTATACATCCTCTTGGGACCTGAACTACGCACTGAAGAAGCTGACTTTTCCTATATTTGAACCTACTGCTGCTTCTTCCTGTCTAAAATTCTGCACATGGAAGATAGTTTTACTTGTGATTAGGGACTTGAGAACATATGTGGACGATGACTTAGTCTTTGACCATCACACGTCCACTATAGTAAGGAAATGATTGTGTATTGTGCAACTTATAAGCAAGTGTTTGGCATCCAGGTTCAAGGATGTCATTGTCCAGCTGTACTCAACCCTCATTAGGCCAGTCTTTGAGTTCACTGCTCTCTTGGGTATGTACAGGTATATACAACAACTGGAATGTCCATAGAGTTTCCTCAAGAAAAAAATACAAGGCAGTAACCATATGGAATATGCAACTCACTTATAAGCCTTATCTTTATACTCAGTCTCCTACTGACTGCTGAGAGTTGACACGTGTCTGGTTTACAAAACATCACCTGATTCAGTGCTGATGGACTTGCTGCAAATCCAAAACCTCATTTATAACATAAACCGAACAAAGGGACAGGTATGTGTTTTGGAGACTATTCCTACTCTGGAACAGGCTTCCCATCATATGTCTCAACTGTACAGATTTTTGCAGAATGTCCAGGTTTTTGCCTCATATTTTCGGTGTGTTATTCACAAAATGTGTGATTTTCTGGATTTTTATGCAAATCAGTGAGGACTGGATGCACCAAATAATGACAGTCATTTGAGCTTCAGACTTCATATCCTTCAGAAATGCATGGAAAAACATTATTTTTGTTCTAGCAACTTTCTACATTTATAAGACCAATATTTAAAATGTGTCCCTATTTTCTGAGTTATGTCTACACATTAGTTTTGGCTTTGTTCATATTTTTAGTGCTAAGAGGTTGAGAGCTATGCTTCCCATCCATGTGAAATAGAGTTCATCCCTGAACCTATTCAAATGCAGCCTGTGCCAGTGGATGAGGAACTGGGAATTTACCACTGGACTGGCACCTATGGATCTGTTGGACAGAGATAGCTTGTGAATGCACTGCCATCCAAACCTAACTAGATGCTCTGGGTAATTTATCCTGTCATTTACAAATGGAAAACATGGCTAGGCATAAAAAGGCCTCCTGGAGCCATTAGACAAGTAATCAACTATGAAACTGTGAAGATCACTCTTGCAGTAGCATTATCCAGTTGGGTCAAACTCCACTGCAACCATCCAGCTCTCAAAGCTAAAGGGAACCTTCCTCATAATTTCTCTGTAAGAAGCTTAAGAGGAGTTCCAGTTAAAAAAGTTATGTACTCAAAATAACATTCCATCTGTGTTGTCTTTCTTCATTTATCCTTGACAGGTGGGTTCGATTCCAATATCGGAACCAACTCGGCCGTTACTACAGCTCTCACCACCCAAGCTTCACCTCTACCCAGAATCTCTCTCTCTCAATTACCTCAGACTGTTTGCAGAAGACATAGGAACAAATAAACTGTGCATGCATTTAGACATCTACAAATATATATATGTGTGTGTGTGTGTGTGTGTGTGTGTGTGTGTGTGTGTGTGTGTAAAAATCAAAGCCACAAATAAACTAAAAACAGCTAGGAAAGAAAGACGAGATCCACAAAATCCTGTTCTTCATGAAGTTCTGAGTTTTTAACCAATCCTGACGGATATCGCCATAGTCAGAGTCCTTTTGGCACCAGTTCTCTCCGTTTACATTCGCGTAGATAACTATTTTCTAACTGCAATTTTCGATATTCAAATGTTAAACTTTCCAGGTCGCTGAGCTGCTCCTGAAATGAGCCATTATTGTCCTGATGTTTAGATGGTATAATACCCCATTCACAGTCCCCTTCTAGCCACTGGCTTAGGGTTTTCCGTCCATTGTAGGTTAAATTGCTGTTAGGTACGCTTCCATTAGGGGAAAACCATTTGTCCTCCCTCACTGAAGCGTTTTCTCTCCCTCGTTGTTGCCGTTGAGCTGGTGTGATGTCAAAATTGCTCGACTCGTCCCCTGCGATACTGTTGTAGGTCCGACCAGGGCAAGCCACCTCTAATGCCTGCGAACTTTCCCTTTCACGTTGAGTAAGTTTCTCCATAAGGGAAACCAAATTTCCAACTGTGCAGTTCAGGTGATGTAAAGATGAGGCCAATGAACCAAGTGTGGGTGGATCTCCACCGTCTCCTCCTTCCATAATCTTCAAACAAAGTAAAAATCAAAGCCACAAATAAACTAAAAACAGCCAGGAAAGAAAGACGAGATCCACAAAATCCTGTTATTCATGAAGTTCTGAGTTTTTAATCAAACCTGACGGAGTCCTTCATACTTGATCTGAGGTAATGGAGAGAGGGGCATTATGGGGAGAGTCTTAGCTTGAGAGTTTTTTTGGTTGGTGCGAGCTGTATAATAGCCGAGCCAGTTCTGAGAGGGTCAGAACTGAGTCCTGTTCATCAAAAATGAATGAAGATTGACAACACAGATGGAACGTTATGGTAAGGATATAACTTCTTTTTTCTCCACATAGTCTAGTGATTGCTTTAAGAATCTTTACAGATTTTCTGCAACCATCCATGATGTTCTGAAGTTATGGCTTCCCTATTTGCTCTTGGATGATTACCTGAATAATTCGCCATTACAGGATCAGCGATTGAAACATTTGCATTTTTTTCATTCAATGAAGGGAGCATTGCTAGAACCACTGAAAGAAAAGTTGCTTTTTTTCCAGAATGGCAAGACAAATCTTCCAGGACACACCACGAGAACACTGAAGTCTTCTAAAAAACGTGCTTTATTCCAATCGATAAAAGGATGTATAAGCGCTTTCACATGCGTCTTGCATGCTTCTTCAGATACAATTCAAAACTTTCAACCTGGCTGTTTATATACATCTCATTGTTAACAATCATTCAAATCATTAAAATAATAGAGCTGTTAAGCCATAATTAACCAATTAATTAGGAAAATCTGCTATATACATCATTATAAGTTGTGCATTTTATTTCATTCACTTTACGGGACTAATAACATCCCATACTAAATATAAGGACAAGAATAACTTTATCTTAACATTTCATAATTCATGCTTACTTATATATATCTTATAAGGACCATTTCAATGCTTGTAAAACTCAAGAGGAAGCAGGTTGCATTTTCCTGCATGTTCTACTTCTAGGGGCATGCACATACGCTCATGGTGTAAGGCACTATTGCTACTAAAAGCATTGTGCCTAAGGTATTACCACTCAGTATAATTCATCTTAGCATCTGCAAAATAGGCAGCTAAAAGCAAGTTACATTTTCCTCATATTCTGCTTCTAGTGGCGTGTACATACGCTCATGATGTATGGCACTGTCGCTGATAGAAGCGTCGTACCTGAGACGTTGCTGTTACAGTATAGTTCATCTTAACATCTAAAAAATAAGCAGCGATACAATTTGTACTCGGAAGATCTTCCGATTCCTACTATGTGTCATTCTATATCCCCTAATAAATATACCGGGTTCAATAATAAATATAAAGACAAAAATATTAAAAATATAATAGAGAATGAATGAAAATATAAGAAGCATAAGCCTCTTATTTACAAAGCACCACCCATTTCCTGTTATCATCTCATGTCCATATATGGTCTTCCTAATCTTAAAAACTCCCTTATAAAAAATGACAGATATTAAAAATATATGTATTTTAAATCTAAAAAATCTAAATTTTTTGACCAGTTTCTAATGAAATTAGAAACTGAATCTAATAAATATTAATTTCTCTATACTGTGTATCATAAATTAAACCTTAACAAATATCTAAAAACCTTAACTATCAAATACATCCTCAGTAAAAATTTTTCATTCTACAAATGCATTTTCTATAGGAATTTTACCTCTAACTGAAATTCATTAAATGTGCATGAATACTTCTTTGTACAATGTATAATAGAATCACAATCCTGTGTACTAATCCTTCTATCCCTCAAATAAAGCATCTTCCATGTACAGTAGCAACTTTCAACAACTCTGAATAAAACACTTTAGGTTCTATCTAATGAAAAAACAAGGTAAAGCACCTTAGTAAAAAGAACTAAACTGATAATAATTTGAGGTGCCAATAAATCATTCTACTTCCATCTACGTGTCTATTACTAATTTCTACATCCCTCACCACAAATCAATTTCAATATATTGTTATATCAACTAACTATACATAGAGACAGTTGCAAAAGTGTATAAAAACCATATGTATAAGGGTCTTATAGCCCATTCTAATGAGCCTGGTTTGAGCAATGTGTATAATGTTTATGGTACATATTGACCTTAGACTGATATTCATGAAATAGATGAAATAAATTCACTTTCTTAAAAAGTCATGCCTTAGGCATACATCTATTCTAAAAATGGTTTCACTGTTGTATAATTATTGATCCCAGGGTCTCTATGGGCCCCTGATCTAAAGATCCATTGCATTTCCAACTTTGCTAGAGCATTGTTATTGTCACCCAACCTGGGACTATTATGTAAAGTTTGCAAAACTCTAAATTTAAAATGATGTGTAGGATGAGAACTAATGTGTTTGGCTAGAGCATTCAGCTCATGCTGTTTCCTGATATCGTATATATGATTATATATACGTTGTCTCAACTTTCTTTTAGTGAGACCAATGTAAAAGGCTGGACATGAGTCACAGTTGGCCATATATATCAAATTGCTAGTATCACAGCTAGTTCTCATCCTAGGTGTATATTTAAAGTATCCATGTGGATGTATATATTCTTGTTGATCCGTAATGTATCTACACATACTGCATTTATCACATGGATATGTCCCAGGGGCCATATGATCAGCATCTCCCGTGTGCATATTCTTCTGTAGATTAAGTGAAAATATTGTTTTCAAATTATCAGCAGTACGGAACACAAACCCTGGTCTATCACCTACTATAGTCCTAGTTTCATCTACTGCAGTTAAAATGTTCCAGTGTTTATTCACTACTTCTTTAATAGCATTAATATCATTAGTATATTTCAAGATCACATTGATCTTGGTAGTCTGTCTACTGGGCATCATAGGTCTACAGTCACTATACCTATTGTACTTTTTCTTCACTATCGATTTGTGTTCTTGAGTACCTCTTCCAGTATTTTCTTGAGGAATAATTCTATTTCTTATTCCTTGTATCAAATTAATGTCATACCCTCTCTCTACAAATAGATTTTCCATTCTGTCTGCTTCAATGTTTAACAAAGCTGGATTCTTACATATTCTTGTTAATCTCCAAAATTGTCCACTTATTATGCCGGAGAACATGTACCTAGGGTGCATGCTAGTATATTCAAGAATAGTATTTCTCCAACAGCTTTTCCTATATAGCTTAGACATTAGTTTATTATTAATGTCATAGTATAAAGTTATATCTAGAAAGCTTATCTCTTCATATGAGTACTCATAAGTAAACTTTAGGAATTGCGTGGTTCCTTCTAGGTAGTTTACAAATTCTTTTATTTCATCTACAGTGCCATCCCATATTAATAGCACATCATCCACAAATCGTTTGTACATTTTTATTTTACTCATCCAAGGGCTGTTGAAAACATGTTTTAATTCCCAACTATATAGTACTAAGTTTGCGTAAGAGTTTGCACATGGGGTGCCCATGGCGACACCCCATGTTTGCAAATAATATCTATTATTAAACATAAATGCATTACAACTCAGCACTGTTTCTAGTAATTGGCCGACTAGAATCTGTCTGTCTCTAGAAAATCCACTTTCCGTTGCCATTACCTCCCTTACAGCTTGGGTGCCATATTCATTAGGGATGCATGTGAAAAGATCACGTACATCCAATGTAACCATTAACACTTCTCTGTTTTTTATTCCCAAGGATTCAAAAGATTCAAGGTCTTCCAGTAGATGTTGTGTGTCTCTAAGGATTGTATCCACTTTGTTGACTATTGGCCTCATCATTTTTTCTAGAAATCTAGAAATGTTGTATGTTGCCCAGTGTCTGCCTGACACTATCGGTCTCATCGGCATAGGTTCAGCTAATTTATGTACTTTGGGTAAACCCTTAAGTGTTGGTATCAAGGGTTCCTCTATATAAAGGAACTCAAACATTTCTTTACTGACCTGCCTGCACATCAAGATGTCATATAATTCATCTCTGACATTACTAATAATTTTCTTCACTCCACCTAGATCTAATTCTAAATAGGTGTCATTCTCTCTTAATGTTGCTTCAATCGTCTCAATATACATGTCTTTATCAAGGAGTACCACCCCCCCTCCTTTATCAGCATTTATAATAATAATATTCTCATTGTTCCTTAAATTCATTAATGAATTATATTCATCTTTCTCTAAATTAAAATACCTTTTCTTAACATTTCTTTTAGTAATTAATTCATAAATATCTTTTTCACACGTCCTCACAAAACATTCAACATTTGGTGGCATGACAGGAGAAAAAGTGCTTTTGCATTTAAAATTAGAATCTCCAGCTTGCAGCTGGTAGTCTGAGTTTTTAAAAAGCATTCGCAATGCTACTTTCCTTGCAAATAGCCTAATATCTAGTAAAGTCTCAATTTACTATTTTGAGAGGGTATATAATTTAACCCTTTATTGAGTAAAGAAACATCAGATAAAGACAAATGGAGTTTAGAAAAATTAAATACCAAGGTAGTCAGTTCCAGTTTTTCTTTTGGTGCCTCTCGTGCCTCTCGGTTGAGAACTTCCGTTTCCTCGGACCATGGCTTTCCGACCTTCCCCTGGGAAAAGTATGAAGTTTGATGGGAAAAGGAGCATCCTTGTCCCTGGTTACTGTGGCAGTGGATTTCCTTATGGCCCCAGTTCTAATAGAATTGTCTATTTGTTGTAGTGCTAGTTGGTTCGAAGGTGGTGTCGATATATCTACATTCACGTCAGGCACATCCATTAAGCTGTGTGTAGATTCTCCTGTTCTAATCAAACTGGTAGAGCTTGCTTCTATGGTGTTCATCTCGTCATTATCTGCTTGCTTCTGCTGTGGGCGGAAATGACATTCTGCTGGTATCGCGTTGTTCCCTGTGGATCTCGGCCAGACAAAGATGTCACCTCTTCGAAAATCGTTGACATCTCTGATTAGTTTTTTCTGCTTAATGACCCTCAATTTTTCACTAAATGCATTTATCTGTGTGGAGACATCATTCAGCTTCCTGTGAAACACATCGGAATTAAACTTCTCAGTTATAGTTCTATATGCCGCATCGATTTCTTTTTGGATGGCTGATTCTATTGGTTCAAAATGGATATTGTTGCCCATAAGTCGGGCATGACTAAACATAATTTCATTAGAAACTGGTCAAAAAATTTAGATTTTTTAGATTTAAAATACATATATTTTTAATATCTGTCATTTTTTATAAGGGAGTTTTTAAGATTAGGAAGACCATATATGGACATGAGATGATAACAGGAAATGGGTGGTGCTTTGTAAATAAGAGGCTTATGCTTCTTATATTTTCATTCATTCTCTATTATATTTTTAATATTTTTGTCTTTATATTTATTATTGAACCCGGTATATTTATTAGGGGATATAGAATGACACATAGTAGGAATCGGAAGATCTTCCGAGTACAAATTGTATCGCTGCTTATTTTTTAGATGTTAAGATGAACTATACTGTAACAGCAACGTCTCAGGTACGACGCTTCTATCAGCGACAGTGCCATACATCATGAGCGTATGTACATGCCACTAGAAGCAGAATATGAGGAAAATGTAACTTGCTTTTAGCTGCCTATTTTGCAGATGCTAAGATGAATTATACTGAGTGGTAATACCTTAGGCACAATGCTTTTAGTAGCAATAGTGCCTTACACCATGAGCGTATGTGCACGCCCCTAGAAGTAAAACATGCAGGAAAATGCAACCTGCTTCCTCTTGAGTTTTACAAGCATTGAAGTGGTCCTTATAAGATATATATAAGTAAGCATGAATTATGAAATGTTAAGATAAAGTTATTCTTGTCCTTATATTTAGTATGGGATGTTATTAGTCCCGTAAAGTGAATGAAATAAAATGCACAACTTATAATGATGTATATAGCAGATTTTCCTAATTAATTGGTTAATTATGGCTTAACAGCTCTATTATTTTAATGATTTGAATGATTGTTAACAATGAGATGTATATAAACAGCCAGGTTGAAAGTTTTGAATTGTATCTGAAGAAGCATGCAAGACGCATGTGAAAGCGCTTATACATCCTTTTATCGATTGGAATAAAGCACGTTTTTTAGAAGACTTCAGTGTTCTCGTGGTGTGTCCTGGAAGATTTGTCTTGCCATTTTAACTTTACACTTGCTACAGGACACTTTAGGAGGACAATGGCAATTTTTTGTTACTTCTTTTTTTTTCCAGAAAAGGATACAGGAGATGGTGAAGCTGTTTCAGTAGTCAGTTATACAGCTGTGGATAAGGAACGGGTTTTTCCTGAATATTCTGGGTCTTATGACCATAAACATAATGATGGTCCAGAGTTGTGGGTTGCACAAGAGATAGAGTCAGCACCATTGAGGTGCTTATGAAGGAAAAAAAAACATTTCAATAATCCAGTAGATGTTAGGATTCCCATAATTCCTACCCCAGTCATGATGCTTCTATAGTGGATTCCAGCTGTCCATATGAATGTAGATAATCCTTTTTCCAGCTAAGCTCTTGACAGCAGATGTACTAGATAAGGTTTGAGGAGTGCATCTGAAGTTTTTGATAGTGCAGTATATCTGATCTCTGTCACAGGTACTATTTCACTTAATTGTAAAGGAGATGCTGTTGTTTATCCTTGCTTTAAAAGTATACAAAAACATCCTAAAGTCAGGGGATCTTCTATGAATGCCAGACTACTCTACAGTCATGTAAAAAATAAACATTGTGTCTTATGCTCTTACCAGATGTGCAGGATGGCTACACATGTGTGGAAATTGTCTCTGTCACTCAATTTAGAGCAGCTGGTGGTTCAACCATGCAACAATCCAGTTCTATTGTCTTGATCCTACTTCATCTTCTTCTGTTTTCTTAATAGCCTCCTGTGCAGCATCTAGCCAAGTGCCTTGCTGAAGTCTAGGTAGGACACATCCACCAGTGTTCCCTTGACAATGTATCAATGTATCCTGTAACCCAGTCATAAACTGAGTCATAGTTGACTTCTTGCCATGAAACAGTTTTTGTTGCTGCTCTGGATATTGTTGTCCTCCAGGAATGTAGCCAGCCTTTCACTCAGTATCCCCTGTCCCGTCTATGACACTGCTGTCACTACTGTTAAGACATACAGACACACAATTCTCAGATTTTTCCTCTGACGTGAACAATGTTCACCCTTGCCTCCCTCACCACTGCATGCAGGTCTCTATCAACTTACCAAGACTTCTTACATTGCATAGTAATATCATTCAGCCCTACTCGGCATCACTCTGGTCAGTTCCTGTGCTATGCAGTGCATACCATTCTTCCTTTATTCTGCTGCCTGAGTATCTGACCCCTCTTCTCCATCTCTAACATGTCCTTTCCTTTTCATCTTTGTTTAAAAGAATAATTATTGAAATGTGCCTGTCTAATCCAGTTCTGAGCACTGCTGTCCCTTTTAGACTTAGCTGGATCCTCTTATTGCCATAGAATTTGTCTGTCTGCCAGGACTACACCATCCTTCTTCCATTACCAGGCCTCTCTCCTTTGTCCATTGCTCCAGCCAGTAATTACACTGTGTAATCCTCTCCTTTATTAGAGTGCTGACTACTGGCATTAGCAGCACTTCTTAAACTGCTACTTCAAACACCATAGCCTGATATTTCTTTATCACCTTCCTGATCCTGCGTGCTGCAATCTCTGCTGCCTATTTTGGCAGGTTATTATTGTCAGCTTGGACCACAGCATGCTTCCACCCTGTTGACCATCTTTGTCACCTCATCTTATTTCTCACTGAGGCCTGACAGCAATTTCACCAAAATCTGTTCTCCCTATCTCCTTTTCCATAACTATTAATCACCTTGATAATTGAGTCTTCAGTCACCAACCCCCCCCCCCATCTCTCTGCCAACACTGCCCACCTCCTTTTTCCCCTTCTTCAATCACCAACCCTCCCATCTCTCTGCCAACACTATCCACCTCCTTTTTCCCCCTATCTGTGACTTTTCTGTCTCTTATTCCGCTAACGCCAACCCTCTTCTTTTTTCCTGCTGGTTGTCACAGTTTCTGTAAGGTGTTTGAGCCTTTTCCCATCCATCCTGAATGTTTTCTAAAATCCCTTTCCATTTTTTCCATCTCTCCTTCCTATCTACTTGCATGACCTTTCCTGCCTACTTCTTTCCTGCTGCCCTCATTGCAGTGTTTTTTTTTTTTGTACGGCCACCTCTACTCTGGCTCTGTCTCCCCTTCATAAGTTGTCACTGCTGTCTGCACCAGTCCCTCCACTTTGGAATTCTTCTCTTTGTCCTCCTGGTCTTGTCTTTACTCCCTATTTTTTCATTTCAACTTATTCTGTACCACACAGCTTGGAATAAAGTGATGGGTGGTGCCAGCTGAGCACCATGTCCCTTTATAAGTAGATCTGCCTCAATGCTTATAAATTTGGCCCACTTGATGAGTTTAGGCATTTCTTGTTTGTCAATTAGGACTCAAGTGTCTCCCTTGGGAGTGCTCCATGGCTGTCAGGCTTACATTTAAGCTTTATCTTAAAGATGTCCTGCACATGAAGCATCCTACAAATGTTTTATTATTTTTATGCTGCAATATTTCTCTAGTCCCCCTTTTGAGCATATATTTATATTACTTTGAATTTTACTATATGGAAGATAGATTCCTTGCTGTCAGTTACCTTAGATAAAAGAACTTCTGGGTTACAGTCTTTAATGCATTTTATAATTAAAAAAAAAAAAAAAAATTGGAAACCAGTGCTTAGAGTGAAAAACGCCAACCAAATAAAAATAATGAAAGCACTGTAGCGGTGCAGAAAAGTCACGAATGCAGCAAAGTGGTCTCAAAAACATCCAAATCTTTAATATTAATAAAAACAACAAAATAACAAAAAATAAAATGCCTAGCTGTATCACTGTGTTTGGAAAGTTATTTTACAAACCTATTAGTACTTGTAGGTGGTTAATTGAATTTATTGAACTACCTTAATTGGATCTGTTTTATAAGGAAGGGAGACATGGGATTTGTTATTTGGATCTGAGGAAGTCCCAGCTGTACTGACGAAAAACACGATGATACAGTTAAGCATTTTATTTTTTGTTGCTTTGTTGTTTTTATTGATATTAAAGATTTTGATATTTTTAGACCACTTTGCTGTGTTCATGGCTTTCCTTTCATCACTACAATGCTTTCATTATTTTTATTTGGTTGGCATTTTCTAATTTTCCACCTTGTTAAGTCTTACATGCAGACCAGATGACTTGTTCAGGATGGTTAGCAATGGCAGGGAAACGTTTCCATCATTTTCAATTGATTCCTCCTCATCCTCAGGATCAGACTCATCTATTTTGCCTAGTCATCAATCAAATGCCTTATGTGGAGGTCATAGAACTAGTTCCCCCAGTCAGTAGGGGAAAGGTTTGTTTAAGAATTTTTCTGGAGCAAAAAAAGGATTCCTGTTGGAGGCCAGTTCTTAACCTGCCTTTTTCAACCTACTTTTTTAAAGTTCCAAAGTTAAGAATGTTGATCCTACAAACCTTGTTATTTCTCATTCCTCCTTTAAGTTTGTTGGTAACTCTAGACTTGAAAGATACTTATCATCACATTCCTATTGCCACAGGTTTCAGAACTTTTCTAAGGTTTTCTCTGTCTAGATTACATTATCAACTCACTGCATTAGCCTTCGTGTAATCTACCACTCCGAGGGGGGGTTCACAAAGTGACTAGCTCCTGTGATAGCACAGATAGCGTACCTATCTTTGCAGGGTCTTTTTCAAAGTGTCAGGAGTGCCTTACATGGGTAAGAATCCTCCTTATCAATCTAGGATTCCAGGTCAACATTCAGAAATCCTCCCCAATTCCTTTCTATGGGATTGTGTTCCTAGGGTGCCTTCTGGATACCTCCATGCAAAGTGCATTCCATCCCATAGAAAAGGTAGACCGGTATCTGTAATTGTTCCTGTGCTTCTCCAAACATTCTCGGACTTCTGCAAAATAATACCTCAGGATTCTAGGGTTCATAGCTTCCATGATTATCATGATTTCCTTTGTAAGGTTCCATAAATGAAATGGTGGTTCCTGAAAACAGTATGGTCTCAACATCTTCATCCCCAGACATTTCAGATTTCAGTGTTGGGCTTTGGGAAAAGAGAGTTACTTTGGTGAAGAGACCAGATGTCCTTGACTCCAGGTGACTCTTTTTCTCTGACTACCCCTACACTATCTGTAACAAAAGATGTATCAGAATTTGCATGGGGACCTGTTTCTAGGAGGTTAAAAGTGCAAGGTCTGTGGGACAAAAAAGATGGGCTAAAGCACATCAGTGTTAAAGAGATGTTGGCCGATATTCAGTCTCTCAGTTCTTTGCATCATCTGTAGTCTCCAGAGCTACTTTAAGCTATCACAGACAGAGTCACACCATATTCACCTACCCCCCACGCAGACTGGCTTGGGAGCTGACAATTCCACACACACTAACCCTCCAAGCTTTCTTATATTTCATCAGAGTAAATGTTGTGGCAGGCAAGCTGAGTAGGAAAAGGGCAGACCCTCACAAATGGAAAATGAATAGGGGAAGGTCTTCTAGGAATTGGTCCTGTTGTAGGGAACTCCTCAAGTAGATCAAAGCAGACTACTGAACATGTTCTGCTCCAGGATTCCATGGAAACAGGTATGAAAAACAGATGTCATGTTAAGTTGTCAATCTCGCCTTCATTCTTGCTTGATGGGTTCGGAGCCGATCCCTCAGCTCCGACTCGGCACTTGCTAAGCTCGAGAGTCACTTTTAACAGCTCGAGGCAGCCCCATATCCCATGATGCAAGGCGGTAAGTACCCAGATCTCGTTTGCCGCTTCGCTTATGAGGTCCTCCTTTTACCAGCTCCTGGTAAGTGATTTACTACTTTGATATTTTAGCCCCGTTTTACTAAAAACCCTTTAATTTTTAGTTTTAAGTTAATTTTAAAGATTTTTTGACAGAAATTTCCCTGTCTCTTCTTATTTTTTAGTCAACTTTACCCATCCCATCCCCCCCCTGTTAGGGTGTGTGTGTGTGTTTTTTTAGTTGTACCTTTTTGGTGTATCTAATTTAATTTAATTCTTTGACTGGTGTGTGTGTGTGTTGTGTACACCATGTCAAAAGAGAGGGTCTCAGGCTTTAAGAATTGTGACTCGTGCTCTCAGAAGATGTCTCTGACAGACGGTCACACTTCTTGCCTGTATTGCCTGGGGCCTCTTCACCTGCAGGACTCCTGTGCTATATGTCATTCCTTCAGCCAGAGAGTCCTGCAGGAAAGAAGAAACAAACTAATTCTTAGGGGCCTTCTTAAGCCGGAGGGCTCTCCGGCTAAGTCGGCGCCATCCAAGTCTGCCAAATCTTCCAAGGCCCAGGCTTCTGTGTCAAAGCCTGCGGCCTCGGCTCCGACTCGTTCTGAGTCGAGATCGCTCGGCTGGAGCCGATTCTGGCTTAAGTAAGCCTTCGTCACCGATGGCTATCGGTGCGGATTCTGCATCGACCACCGGTGTCGGCTCCGATCGGTTCCGACCACCATGTGGCACAGGCATCGGTGTCGGCTCGATCGGCTCCGACACCGTTACTTTGTGGCTGTATCGGCTCCGGCTGGAGCCGATGCATCGAGGCTTCCTGTCGGCTCCGATAAGTTGTCGGCTCCGACAGGTTCTATAGTTTCATCGGTTCCGATGGCTCCTTCCAGGAAGAGGTCGAGGTCTCCTTCTTTGGAGCCGATACTTTCGGCTCCGGCTTCACCTCTCCTTTCGGAATGGAGCCATCGGAGCCGATCTTCAAGGTCATCCAGGCTTTCTGACCATGACTTAGAGAGAGTGGTCAGTAGATTACTTAAGTCACAGGCACTGGCCCAAATGTTACATAGTCCGTCTCAACAGACGACTATTGGTCCACACCCCGTTACAGTTCCTCCTTCAACTCTACCCCAGAGCTTGGAGTTGGAGTCTTCGGGAATGGTTACTGCTACGGCTGGAGGACAGATACCCCCTTCTGTTCCTTCAGCCTCTACTCTTATCTCCTCTTCGAGACCTTCCTTAGAGGGATTCGGTGGCCGGGCTTCCATGGTCTCCTCCGAGGGGTGAGTGGCATCGGACCCTTGTCCGAACCCGCTCTTCCCCTTGGAGCCTCGGCCTTGGTGAGCTCGGCTCCGACATCTGCCTCGGAGACTTCCCTTCGGTGGTCCCTGGGTTCCTAGTTCTTCAGAGCGGGTTCTCTCGGACCTGCCTGGGAGGGGAGCATTCGAGGTGATGAAGAGTGTGCTGGCCACTGGTATCAGTCAGCAGTCTGTTCCTTTAGCTCCTCCCTCTATAGTGCCTGTTGACATCTCTGCCACTTCTCTTGCTACAGGACCCAGAGATCCTCCGCCTCAGGTTTCCCCATTGGGAATTTCCCCTCTTCCGAGGATTCTCCTGATGTTTCGGGAGATCCTCCTAGGAAGAGGACTTGTAAGAGGAAACATGTAGACTCCCCCGAGTCTATCACTTCAGATACTGACTTTGATGAGTCAGAGGGATCCCCTAGATCCCCCTCTGAGGATGTCTCCTTCTCAGACATCCTAGAACTCCTTAAACAGAGGGGAAACTGGCCCACCAACAATCCCTCTGAGGATGAGTCAGTATACCTAGAGGCGTTTGGATCACGGCCCTCCACCTCCTGGGTGTCTCCGCCTTTCGACCCCCTTATGCAGGTTATTGCCCGAAAGGCGTGGGCAGCTCCTGACTCTGTAGAGCCAGTCCCTAGGAGGCCTTCAAAATTTATCACTGCCCGTGTGACAAGCAATTCCTCACTAAGGGTGTCCCGCTGATGCCATGGTGGTGGCTGCTGCCACCAAGAAGGAACTTGCAGATCCTTCCGTGCCGTCCATCCTCCTAATAAGGACTCTAGGACCATGGATAGATGCAGTGGCGGATGTTTTCCTCAGCGACCTTTGCTATGCGTTCGCTGAATTACCTATCTCACTTCACCAGACTCCAGAGGATATCCTTAAGGAGCTGGGTGAAGTAATACAGGATCCTACAGCTGCAGGGGCTCAAGAAAAATTGCTTCGCAGCTAGGAACCCTTAATTCCATTGCAAACTCCTCCATGCGGCTAATATCATATGCTGCTGATGGAGCGAGTAGAGCCGCAGGTACAGGTGTGGCTCTTAGGCGCCAAGCCTGGATGCGGCTATGTGACTTTGCAGATCCCTTTAAGGCGTCCTTCACAAATTCTCCCTTTGATGGGTCAGCTTTGTTTGGCCCTCAGGTGAAGGAAACTTTGACCAGGTGCGAGCAGGACGGCAAGACTCTTTCTGCTGTAGGAGTCCATTTTCCACCCCTTCTAGACCTTACCCCAAAGGACAGAAAGGTGGCAAAATGTGGTTCCATAAATCCCAAGGAGTCACGCCCGGATTCACGTGGTCAGTTTACCCCTAGAGGCAGAGGGGTAACAACAACAGACGCCGCTCTAGAGGCAGAGGGGTCCAAAACCAGGGAAACAGAGAGCCTCTCTCTGACAAGCCCTTTCAGCATCCCTGAGATGTTGCCCGGCTGTCCCTCCTTGGAGGCAGTCGGGAAGATTATCACTGTACCCAGAAGCCTGGCATTCCCTCACTCAAGACAGATGGGTACAGTCGATCATATCCAAGGGTTACATAATTCCTTTCGAGGAAAGTCCTTTTCCCTCAAATTCCCTTCCAGATGTACCACCGGTCTAAGGAAATTGCAGAGTTAGAAGTCTCAAAACTACTGCAAAAGAGCCATTCAGCCAGTTACAAAAGACCATTCAGAGCCGGAATCTACTCAAGGTTCTTTTGGTCCCCAAAAAGGCGGGAGACTGGAGACCAATATTGGATCTCAGCAGACTCAACAAGTCTGTGAGGAAGACAAGATTCCGAATGGTCACTCTTCAGTCAATTCTGCCCTTCTTACAGAAGGACAACTGGATGTGCTCAATAGATCTTCAGGATGCGTACTATCACATCAAAATTCACAGGCGCTCCAGGAGATTTCTCCGCTTTCGGCTGGGGTCCAGACATTTCCAGTTCAGAGCCCTGCGCTTTGGTCTCACTACAGCCCCAGAGTGTTCACCAAATGCATGGCAGTGGTCACGGCTCACCTGAGGCGTCAGGGATTCAGGTGTTTCCGTATCTCGACGACTGGCTCCTTTCAGCCACCACCAGGCATCAGCTTATTCAAGCCAGGGATTACACAATAAAGCTTTGTACTCTTTTGGGCATCTCGATAAACTTGAAAAATCATCCTTATCGCCCTGCCAGTCTATTACTTTCATAGGCGCAAACTTAAACACTGTTCGGATGTCAGCTACCCTTACAGATAAAGAGTTTCAGACATTCAAAGTCATGTCAGGATCATTCTGGCCAACAAGAAAATACAGGCCAGAATGGTTCTAAAGGTATTAGGCCTCATGGCTGCGGCCATTACTCTTCTTCCCTGGCTCGATTCTACATGCGCCTTCTTCAGTGGATGCTGTTCACACAGTGGTCGTACCAACAACTTCCAATGCGTCACCAGATTCTGGTGACACAGACTTGCAAAGATCATCTTGCTTGGTGGATCACATCTCCTCAGGTTCACCAAGGCAGGTACTTTGTACCCCCATCCCGATAGCCACTGTCACCACGGATGCCTCCCTGATCGGGTGGGGGTCATTATCAGGGCAGGATGGTTCATGGGGCGTGGCAGCCGTTCGAGTACCATCTGCACATAAATATCCTGGAGATGAGAGCAGTGCTTTTAACGTTGCAAGCCCTCAACGACTTTCTTCCCGTAGGGACAATTGCAGTCCACACAGACAACATGTCTGTAGTTTGGTATATCAACAAACAGGGCGGAACCAAGTCCTACCCTTGTGTCGAGAAGTGCTCAGACTATGGCAATGGGCGATCTCCTCTCATCGGTTTCTGGTAGCAACGCATATCCCTGGGAAAACCAACATTGTAGCGGACAGATTGAGCAGAGCTATTCTCATGCCTCACGAGTGGTCTCTCAAGCAATCTATAGCGGAAGAGATATTTCTGGAATGGAATTCGTCCATGTTGCGATCTTTTGCTACTCCCCAAAACAGCAAATGCCCAGACTTCTTCTGTCTCTTCCCTCTACCAGGCCATCCCCCCAGAGACGCTCTGACCCAGGATTGGCCCCAGGGACTTCTTTATGCCTTCCCTCCATTTCCTCTGATCCCTCAAGTTATCCAGAAAGCTACCGTTTTGAGAGCCAAATTGATTCTCATTGCCCTTACTGGCCTCGACAAGTTTGGTTTCCGTTCCTCCATCGTCACCTTTTGGTGCAGCCGTGGCATCTGGACCCAGTGCCAGATCTTCTGATTCACCAATCCGGGCAGCTGCACCGGTCTATTCCTTCTCTCAACCTCACAGCATGGTTGCTCCACTTCCTTCCTTAGCCAGGCTTCCTTTGATCTCTAACCCAGTTAGAGACATCATAGTAGCTTCTTTAAAATCCTCTACCAGGAGGATTTATACAAGCAAATGGAAAGCGTTTCTCTTATTGGGCTAAGGCCAAGAATATTGATCCTTTCACTGCCCTGTTCAGGCAGTTCTGGACTTCTTAGCAGAGATTTTTCATGCAGGCTCCTCTTCTTCCACAGTCAGAGTTCAATTGGCTGCTATCTCCAACTTTCATGTCGGAGTCGCAGATCATAATATTATGTCCCATAGGCTCTGCAGGGCCTTCTTGAAAGGAATTTTCCTACTAAAACCTCCAATCAGGAATCCTCCTCCTCAGTGGGATCTAAATTTAGTGCTGACATCCTTGATTCTTCCCCCCTTCGAGCCAGCTGTTTCTTGCTCCCTGAAATTTCTTTCTTGGAAAACTTTATTCCTAGTGGCTATTACATCGGCCAGGAGGGTGTCTGAACTTCATGCTCTATCGGTTCGACGCTACCCTATTTGGTTTTTCACAAGGACAGAGTGTCATTGAGAACTAATCCGACCTTTCTGCCTAAGGTCGCCTCAAAAACCAATTTGAATCAATCCATTGATCTCCCTGTATTTTTCCCGAGCTATTCAGACAGAGCCGAACAAAAATTACATTATCTTGATGTCCACCGTCAACTCAGATATTATTTGGACAGAACAAAAAAATTTAGGAAATCTGATCAACTTTTTGTTTCCTATGCGGATAATAAGAAAGGCCTTCCTGTTTCTAAAGTAACCTTGTCTAGATGGCTTTCTTCGGTCATCTCTGAAATTTATCTGCTCAGGGGAAAACAGCTGTGCTCAAAACCTAAAGCACATTCAACTAGGAGCTTAGCTACTTCTACAGCCTTTCAAGCTAGACTTCCTCTAGACACTATTTGTGCAGCGGCCACTTGGGCCGCTCCTCATACTTTTGTTTCCCACTACAAATTGGACTTGGCCTCCAGGGACAGAGCCAGTTTTGGCTCTACAGTCCTCAAGAGTCTGTTCCATTGAGCCACCCAGGATAGAGGTGCTAGGGACGCGGTCCCATCAAGCAGAATGAAGGCGAGATTGACAACTTAACATTAAGAAGTTATGTACCTACCATAACGTTCCATGTTAGTTGTCTTCTCTCGCCTTCTTTCTTGCGACCCTCCCTCCTTCCCCAGGCCTGGACAGACCTTGTTATAAGAAATTATTATGCTGAAGACCATTCAGACCTGGTCTTTCTTCCATCCTGTAAGTTTTCTTTCTTCCTTTGGAAGTGTTTTATGCTTGGTGCTATTGCCCTTTGTCATCAAACGAGATCTGGGTACTTACCGCCTTGCATCATGGGATATGGGGCTGCCTCGAGCTGGTAAAAGTGACTCTTGAGCTTAGCAAGTGCCGAGTCGGAGCCGAGGGATCGGCTCCGAACCCATCAAGCAAGAAAGAAGGCGAGAGAAGACAACTAACATGGAACGTTATGGTAGGTACATAACTTCTTATTTTCATTCCCTTGGATAGAAATGTACCTGCATGCCAGTGGTGGCTAGTGACTTCAAAGCAAGGGAGCTGCAGAAAGCAACTGAATGCAAGGGAGGAGAAACAACAGGGTGGGAGGGGTGAGATCCTCCACCTCTTTAAATGAACTCACGGTCTGTGCTCTTGGCTCCTGCTGAGCTAAATTTTAAAAATAGAAGTGAACAACTGTCTCTTTAGAAGAAGGACACCAAAATCCTTACTTTAGTGTGTGTGAGTGTGACTGAATGTATTTGAGTGCATGAGGGTACAAGCATGTGCAAGTGCATGTATACATATGTGTACAAATGCATGTGTGTGTGAATTTGTGCATGTGAATGCACTCGATTGTGTACATGCAAGTGCTTATGCATACTCGCGTGCGTGTGTGTGTGTGTGTGTGTGTGTACTCTAAATCGGTTACAAGTGGAGTTCCCCAGGGCTCAGTCCTAGGACCCCTCCTGTTCGGCATATACTTCTCGGAGGTACAGGCAAGCACAGGAGGACTATGGCTGCCCAAGTTCCCGGACGACTGCAAACTAGGGGCTATAACTGACTCTCCAGCTGACACAGACATCCTCCAAAAGGGTCTCACTGAGACGGATACCTGGTGTCAAAATCATGGCCTGAAGCTAAATGCCAAAATGTGCATAGTCATCCCCTTTGGAAAAAACAAAATACCCACAAACTACCACATAGGTGGTAGTCCCCTAAATACAGAAGATGTAATAAGGGATCTGGGGACCCAAGTAGACAGTAATCTCACCTTTGATAATCACATTGCCAAGGTGGTTAGAAAATCCTTCTACATGGCCCACCTAATCACAAAAGGGTTCGCATCCAGATCAAAAGAGATCATTGTGCCCCTCTACTCATCACTCATCAGACCCATCATGGAGTACAACGCCCCATTTGGGATGTACCTTACAAGACACCTGCAACAGCTGGAAAGACCACAGAAGTACCTCACCAAGAGGATCACTGGCCTCAAACAGATGCCCTATGCAGCTCGACTGAAGAAATTACAGCTGTACTCGGTTGCATACCGCCTACTCAGAGGTGTTCTCTGCCTGACATACAAGGCCATGTCCAACCCAGAATTGATGGACATGCTCCACCTAAAGAAAACCTTATCCCCGTGAGCCACACACCCTAGGGATCTAAACCTTACCACAACAATAACTAGGACATGCTGGAAGGATAGATTCCTGTCCCAGAGACTTCCCATGCTTTGGAACAAGATCCCAATCTACATTAGGCAGAGCTCCTAGCTAACACTCTTCAAAAGAAATCTTGACGAGTGGATGGGAAACAGAAAGTTTACCTCGGGGATCACTTCAGTGGCTCTGCTGGACAGAGGCACAGGGAACTAATCTAAGGGGGTAGCGAAAGCCAACACATTATGGCTTGGCTTATAAATGCCTTTGGGCAGATAGCCTAGTACCTACCTATGAACCTATGAACTTATGAACTCATGCTTCATTTATACAGAATCTATTCCTGGGAATTGGTATCAGTATGGTTCAGACAAGATCTGAAAGAATGATTTGACTGACTGACTGGTCAACCATTATTTGGTGTGCATCTGTATAGTTATCTGAAGTAATCTGCTCTCAGTTGGCTAGAATCATAGTATTTTGATCCTTCCGTCCTGGATTCCCACCCATTACCACGTATGATGTGATTTCTTGTGTGACAGGGGTATAATGTTTCTTATAGTCATTCACTAGCTAGCTTTTCTGTAGAGATCTTCAGAAAGTTCTGTTGATAATGCTGTCATTGTTCCCTGAGCTCCTCTGCTTCATCAAAGGATTTATTGCAATCTTATCATCTGAACCTGTTTCTTGAGGAGACTTGTATCCCTCCTCTGTCAGCTCTTATTATGCTTGTCACATTTCTGTCACTGCTGTCATGGTATCCATGACTTTTGTGAAGAGTTTGCACAAGTATTCTCAAGATAATAGTGCTATAACAAGATAGGCACATTACCGAGACTGGGAATGCTTGGAATTTAGGTGTGTAGTGTAAGGGAAATAAATCAATCTGGATTTATCCAAATCTGGTACCATTTACACAGCTGAGAATGGCATTGTATTTGGGTCTAGTGTTGCTTGGTACTGCTTTGAGACAACGGAATCTGACCTTCATTTGCAATCCCATCATGCACTGTTTGATGACTGGCATTCTTGCTTACATGGGAATTTCTTTGCCCAAAATCTGTAAAGTCCCCTTTCAAATGGTTGTGGGATCTGGCCCATACTGTAATGTGGAGATCTCTCCACAGTGTTTTACAGCTCTTATGTTTGGGTTGACTGGAAGAAGTTACAGTGGTTGTAGTGCAAGCATGGTAAACCTTGGGCACAGAGCAACTAGGCAGCTGCCTAAGGTGGCCCTCTCACTTCTCATGTAGGTGTACCTTTAAGAAAGTTATTTATTTTTATAGTAAAAAAATTGTGTTTTTGCTATAAAAATATAAATGTGTAGCAGAACAGTGCAGCTACCAGAGAAATGAGAGTGGCACCCAAAGGAGCAAATCTGCCAATTTTAGCTTTTCAATTTATTGATTTCCTGCTTATCTCACTCATATATATATTTATATAGATATAAATATGTATATATGTTGCTGTGGGCAGTGTCGTGTGTCTTCTTCCTACAATAAAAAAACATACACACCTGAGAAGGGACAGTAGCGGTGAGACCAGCACTTGTAGTAGCCAGGCAGTAGCTAATTTGTAACCAAGCTAATTCTTTCTTTTCAATACTTGATTTGCTGCTATCTAACCTAACTTCGGAATATCTGCCTGAATATGTCAGCCATAAATCATCAGAGTCTACCTATTACTTTCCCCTCAAGTGATTGGTAGTGCCCTGTATAGATGTACACACCTTGAGTTGATGTTTTTTCTGTAAAAGCACCCTTGAAATTTCACCAATGCCTAGCTGCACACAGGGCAACTAGTTTGCAGGGACAAGCACTGCCCCTATAGTTGCAAATCAGATACTCCTGACATTACTTTATATTCTCACTGCAACTGTTTAATCAGTAAAAAAGGGTCTGTTACCACAGATATGTACTTTCCCACTATCTCTGTTACCAGCTTGGTAGATATGGGCATCCAAGGCAATGCAGAAATTGTCTCGTTTGCTAACAACCAGTTAATTCTCAAACAAACTGATACAGTTTGTGAGAGATGTATTTACACTATGCCACTGGAGGCAAAGCTGTCACATAAAAGCACTCCTAATGTCAATTAGGCTGGCAGTAGTACACACACTATACCCATCACACACAGTTCAAGGAAGATACATAGACCTGCATATGGAGAGGCACTTAAATGTAACCTTCCTAAACCCCAAAGACCTCCTAGACAAAGTACATATAACAAAAACCCTCAGCAGCCCCAAATGCACTCTTTTAAAACAACACTCACATCAACACATACAGCCACATCTCATGGAGCCTCTACTTCTAAGCCCATAAGGCAAGCCACTGCACAATCCAATTTTCTGGTCATTGGAGACTCCATTGTGAGACACATTGATGTCCCTCCCACCAGGCTGAGTAAGGAGAAAGTCACGGTCAGTTGTTTATCAGGGGCCAGGATCTGCCACATTACGCATGCTATGAGGTCATTGGACCACAAGTACCATTATGACTCAGTCATAGTCCATGTAGGTATAAATGACGTGAGATGTTCCTCCCTAGACTATATGAAGAGAGACATCATAGAGCTCTCAGAATATGTGTCCCAGACAGGTATGAGCCTAGCACTGAGCAGCATTATACCTTCTCCAAGGATGATGCCACAATACAAACATATTTTGGGCCTTTGTCTGAAAGATTTCAAGTCTGCATAAAGTATAGTACTGCTGGTGATTTCCTACTAGAGTTTCTCACCCACCCTCCTGTTTGTCGGTCTTCATTTTAAACCTGGTGATTTTAAGCCTACCATCTCGAATGTAAATCAAGCTTAATAAGCTTCTCCCTTTCTACACTGCTGCTGCTATCTTGAATTATTTATTTGAATTATGTATTTGCCTTTCCTTGTACTTATATAAAAAAGTGCATTTTGCCTCTTATTGCTTGCTGTACTGATTTACTTCATCTGAATTCATTATCTAGCTAGCTGTTAAAGTAGTGTATTTTTATACTGTAGCAAGCACTTGCTTTCTCATCATGGTCATTGGATTTTCCTTCTAGTGCACTGGGAGGTAGCCTGGTCTGTCTAGATTGAGGAAACACTTGAGATTCCTGCAAGTAGTTTTTTTGGTTTTTAGTTTTATTGGCTGGAGAGTTTATTAATCAGCTTATCCTGTTTTTAGTGCCTTTATAAATTCTGTATAATCAAGTGGCTCCTGGCTCATTTATACAAAGAGAAGTACTTTTACTGAATAATCACACTTTTATGAGCTGTTTAAGGTACACTGCTGTATCCATATTTTTTAAGTTTGTTTGTGGTAGAACTTCACTATGAACACTCTCTTATTGTGCTTTTACATTATAAAGGCTGGGATTGTTCATCTAGTGGCTATAGGTGTTTACCTGGTCTTTCTGAGCTGTGAAACCCACAAAAGGGCTCTAAGTATTTTTTCTTTGCACTTCTCCTGTATACTGTGACTGTACTTCAGCAGTTTAAGAAAACTGTACTGTTTTCTGCATCTTTGCACTGTATTTTACTACTGTATTTGTTGCACTTTGACTGTATTTCACACCAAATACTGCCTTCACTTAATTTAGGAAAAGATCTGCTTCTGCTGTTTTATTCTGTTGCTATTATTAATTTCAGAAAACTGTCCTGTTTTTTACGCTGTTGCTTATTTAATTAAAAAATATATATATCATGCTTTTTTTTCTGCTGTTCCATTGTACTTCTGTTGGCAGTAGCATAGATTGGATTTAGACTGGCTGAATTCAGTTCTGTTTGTAGAATGAGCACTAAAAATCAGGACATCTTTTTTTTGGAGAAGCCCCCCCTGAACCCTTGTGGCAGGAGTGCACAGTGGGACTATCTAATTGAAGGTTACTGGTTCAGGGCTAAATCTGAGATATTTCATTGGTTTCTTTGTATTAGCTGCCTTGCTCTTGCTTGCGCATAGTGCACCACCATGTACCACCATGCAGAGGGGGTACCTCTTGACAGTTCTAGCCGCAAAAGTGCCAATAGAAACATTTTCCCATAGAAGCAGCTGCTGTCTAGTAGAGCAGTTCTTGAATAGCTCTCAGCTGTTCAGTGAACCACCCAACAGAGATTTTACCTCTTACCTATCAACATCAGACCGTGTAGATCGCCTCTTTTATAGACCTCCTACTGTACACCCCATAGGTTAGTCACCCTAAAATAGCTCCCTGCCTGATACCCCCATCTTTTTTCCTCCCTATCTGCTAATTTATCTGGTTCAAATCTTGCATTATGGACTGTTGGTTTCCCTCTGTTTCCCCTGTCAGCCTGGTGGACATGTTTTTTTTGAGGCAGTGTAGCAACTACCTCATGTACACTGATAACCCCTTACTCCTAAATCACTCAAGTACAATTTACGAGAGATGCTCCTACACTAAGAATCTGGAATCACTGCTCTCTCACGCCCAGAACAGCAACACTAAACAGGTTGTCAGCTCACACACTACATCTCCTATTTATAATATGCACCCAAAACATAAACCTTCATATGCAGAAGTGCTCTCCAGAAACCTACCAAAACACGGGAGACCTCCAAAACACAAACATGCTACATCAAACACAACACCCAAAGCATGCAATTCACATAAAAACACTAGCACCTGTGTCTTACCAAATAAGCCCTTAAGGCAATGCAGAACTATTCCAAATGTTTTAATTACAGCTGAATCTATAGTGAGATATATAGATGCCCCACTCACCAGGTTGAATAAGGAGAAAGGGTACTTACGTATTATCGCAACCAGATTTTACATGATTCTTGATGTCGTTTGTTTCTAAAACAGATAGTGGGAGTTGTGTTAAGGTGGAATTTGATGTTTTCAATGGGTATGACTTAGTTTGTCCTTACATTTCATAAGGTAAATCAACGTGGAGAAGGAGAAGTGAAACTACGTACTGTAAAGTTGGTCACACTGCTGTCGTGCCGCAGAAAATGAAAGGTGGACACCTGGGAAATGTTTGGGTGAACTTCTGTTGTTCTGCAACATGGATTACTTATAAGTGTGCAATACTTTCTTCAGAGAATAAGGCACAGAGACCTGCAAATCTTTTTTGGTAAATTGTTGGATTTATTGTTGCAAAATGTTGAATAGAACTGAAGTTAAGGAGAATAAGTAAGCGAATATGTATGTGCACACTTTATAAGGTACTTGTACAATGATGCTGTTCTGTTATGTGGCAATCCGATAATAATTTCTTTGGAGTCATTGACAGTAATGGTTTATTTTTTGGATTCAGATGGTGTTATCCTTGTGGATACTACTTACTGTTGTTGGACTTTTTAGTGGATGTTTTATGGCAGCATACTTGTGGATTGTTCAGTCGCCTGTTTACTGTTTGGAACGTGCCTAACACATAACAGGACTTGAAAATGTAGTACGAGTGACATGATTTTGGGAACGGCTTCAAACAAATCTTACTTTTTCAAATATTACACTGCTATTCCTACCTAAACAAAGTTTTTTTTTAAAGGTAACATTGCCTGCGTGATTCTGCATACATTTCTGGTTTAAATTACCCATGGCAAAGAAAGCGGTATTATCGCAAAAATGTGGTTGCGATAATACGTAAGTACCGGAGAAAGTTATGGTCAGCTGCCAGTTTGGTGCAAGGATTCACCAGATCAACTATGTACTCAAGTCTCTCAACAAGTACCATTATGATTCTGTCGTAGCTCATGTTGGTGTGAATGACTTGAAATGCACCTCTCTGGACTATATGAAGAGAGATATGATTGAGCTCTCTAATATGTGCCCCAGGCGGGCATGTCCCTAGCTTCGAGCAGTATTTTACCCTTGCCTAGGATGATACCACAATCTAAACAGAAAATGATTGACTTCAATAATTGGCGTAGTTTCTGGTATTATTCTAAGAGGATCCAGTTCCTGTTAGCTTGGGATGATGTGGTGAATAGAACATGCTTCTTTGCCAGAGATGGTCCTGACCTGGCACCACTAGGCTTTTGGTTGTTGGCTAAGGCACTTGCCTCCCCCATAAGGCCTTTTTTAGGTAAGGTAAAAACAACAAAATTCCCAACTTGAAAATACCAAACACAAAGAAACTAAGGTCATGCTACTAAACACTAGGAGTTTAAATCAGAAACTGCACTCTCTGGAAGCACATCTCGCCCTAAAAGATGTTGACATCTGTATAGTCACAGAAACCTGGCTCAAGGCTACAATGCCTTCCACACTTTCAGACCAAAATTGAAGGTATGAGAACCAAAGGAGGTGGAGTATCTATCTTCATTAAAGATAATTACACATTTAGACTGGTTAGACAAGAAAAATCTATGGAGCTACTCCAAGTCCAGATTACTGTGGGTAAGACCCCCCCCCCCCTTCAGGTCATTTTCAGTTACAGGTCCCCTTCCATGAATCAAGATGCCCACACAGCTTATTTAGACCTACTTGGGACAATTAAGGTACAACCTAACACCCTAGTCATGGATGACTTCAACTATCTTTCCATTAACTGGGAAACTTATATGAGCCCAAACTCACCAATATGAGTGAGGAATGCAATGCCTCAAGTGTAGGGTCTGCACCGGTTAAATCTGACCATAAATCAGTCATTTTTGAAGTAGCAATAGCACCGGAACTCCCGAAAGGAGAAGTCAGGCTAAAAACCTTCACCAAAGCTAATTATACCCTCCTATAGCAATAGCACCGGAACTCCCCAAAGGAGAAGTCAGGCTAAAAACCTTCACCAAAGCTAATTATACCCTTCTAAGGGAAGGTATAATCAACTTCCAAACTCCAATTTCCACAGATGGCATTGACAGCCATACTAAGGTATACACTGATGCCTTGTATAAACATCTACACAAACATATAGACACAGCTGTACCAGATAGGATTAAAGGAAGACCCTCAAGTGAAAGAAATGATCCTGGTGGATGTCTAGTATTAATAAATTATACAATAAGCGAAGGAAGCTGCTGCCTAAAAGTACAGAAGTGAGATCCCAGAACTGGAAGAGCACCCTCCACAGCCTAAACAAGCAAATAAGACAACTCGTAAAATCTTCAAAGAGCAACTATGAGAAAAATTTGGCAAAAATACCTAAGGATAACCATAAGGATTTCTTCAGTTACACTCACAATCTAAAAGGTAGGACTCAGATGGGTGTTGAAGTAATTTTGGGTGGCACCACATACACTGACTCTGTGGAAATTGCAAACCTGCTAGCAGGCAGGTTTGGTCACCCCCTATCACCCCCCCCCCCAAGCATACCGCAAGCCATGTCTTCATCATCTCCTCCTCCCTGCATCTCCAAAGAGCAAGTCATCAATGCTGCCTCCAAGGATATGAACACAGCCTCCATGGGACCAAATGGCATTACGAGGTGTGTTCTTAATGTTCTAAAACAAGAAGTAGCTACTCCATTAGGCACTCTATTCAACCACAGCCCAGGATCTGCTTTGTCCCCACTGAGTGGAAAACAGTGACTGTTATCCCCCTCCACAAGATGGGCTCAGCAACCGACCCGGGTAACTATAAACCCATAAGTTTAACCAGCCTCATCTGTAAGGCAATGGAACAAATCATTATGGACCTCATAAATAAGGATATAAGTGACCACCAAATCTTGGATCCATCCCAGTTCGGTTTTGTCAAGGGCAGGTCATGCCTGCTAAACCTGGTGGACTTCTTTGAGAACGTGACAAGAGCCATAGATGAGGGCAAAGCCATGCACACGGCCTATCTTGACTTGGCCAAGGCCTTCTGCACTATCCCACATCTGAACATCATTGACAAACTAACTCAGTTAAATACCAACCCCTTTGTTGTCAGGTGGGTTGCAAACTGGCTTACAGATCGACAATAGTCAGTCAAAGTGGGAGACTTTACTTCTCCCAACAGACCTGCCACTAGTGGGGTCCCACAAGTGTCAGTATTGAGCCTCCTCTTGTTTGGCATATACTTCTCAGAAGTCCAGGCCAAAAAGGAGGGGCTATAGTTAACCAAGTTTTCAGAAGACTGCAAATTAGGTGCTATTATTGGATCCCCTAACAATGTCAGCTTGCTTCAAAGGGGCTTACACAGACCAATGATTGATGTCAAAGCCATGGTCTTAAACTAAATGCTAAAAAATGCATCATCATTTCCTTCAATACAATGTCCATGATGATTATAAAGTAAACAATAACATCCCAAGTACCAATTCAGTAGTGAGAGACCTGGGAACAGAAGTTGACTGTGACCTCAGCTTTGACCACTGTGTGTCTACTGTGGTAAGGAAGGCATTCTACATTGCTCACCTGATTAGCAAAGGCATCACTTCAAGAGCAAAAGAGGTTATAACTCCCCTGTACTCATCCCTCATCAGGTCTATTATTGAATATAATGCTCCCTTTGGTATGTACCATACCAGACACCTACAACAACTTCAGAGAAAATTCGGGGTCTCCAGCATGTCTTATACGAGCAAACTGAAGTCACTGTCACTGTACTTAGTTGTGTATAGCCTAGAGGTTACTTAAGTCTGGTTTACAGCACTATCTCTGACCCAAATCTAATGGAAGTGCTGCACATGCGTAAGTCAAATGGGACTACAGTCACCTGTTCCAGTGACCTCAGTCTAACTTGTGTCATAAACAGGACCTGCTGGAGAGACAGATACATCTCTCAGAGGTTGCCACTCCTCTGAAACAGGCTTACAATCCATATCATGCAGAGCAACTTCCATGACCCTGTTTAAGTGCAACCTGGATGACTGGATGGGAAACTGTAAATTTCTGTTGGAGATTGCTCCAGCTTCTCTCCTGGACATGGGTTGCCCTTGCTAGAAAAACCTTGGGCATAGACGATATCTCTCATCTAGTATTATATTGAAATTTAACAGCTAGGCTTGTAAAGACCCTCGAGTCAATAGCCTAGTAACATCCTATGAATGTTTAATAATTGGTCTGGTGTCATTCTGGTGTCATTCTAAGGGGGTGCAGTATTTGTCAGCATAGAAGGAGATGGTCAAGAGACCACAGTGCTTTGGCAGGGATGCACCTCTCTCCCTCTAGGCTTTTGAATATCAGCTAAAACATAGTCCTCCCCCATAGTGCCTTTTTTAGGCAATACCAAACTGAAAGTACTTCCAGTGTAGCAAATCAAAATCATGAAACTCTAAAGGTGTTACTGCTCAATGCTAATAGTCTAATCAAAAAACTCCTCTCCTTTCAAGCTCTCTTCATCCTAGAGAATGTTGACGTCTGTGGGGTCACTGAGACATGGTTTAGAGCTGCAGAGAGCACACCAGCAGTGCAAGGCTGTAATGCCTTCTACGCATTTAGACCAGCTACTACAAAGACGGGTACTAAAGGTGGAGGTGTCCTTATTTACATCAAAAATACATGTATCAAAAGGCTGGTCAAAGAGGACAATGCTCTTGAGCTCAAATCATCATAGGCAAAAATCCAGTACTACTTTCTTACAAACTATAGGCCCCCGTCTATGACTCAGGAAACCCATAACATTTATTTAAACATATTGGAAATGCTCACCATCCAACTCAATACCATATTTATGGGTGACTTAATTATCCTTCAATTAATTGGGAATCATATATGACACCAAATGTACAGGCACAGAGATTCCTGGATTTTGAAAATAAACTCCCTGGGTCAGACTGTCAATATGCCAACCAGGGGTGCAACCATAATGGATCAGGTCCTTACTAATATTGGAAAGTGTGGTACACCCCCCAGTGTAATGTCTTCTCAGACAATGTCAGACCACAAAATGGTCGCCTTTGAAGTAAAAATAAAACCTGGAGCCCCAGCTTACCCTGGAATATTCAGGAACTACTGTAACGCTAATGTCCTACTGTTAAGTGGTAACCTGGAAAATTTTTAAGTCCCAATAAACCTTGAGAACACTGCTGCCTATGTGGAATTGTTCACAGGAACCCTATACAAGCATGTTAATAGCTGCATAGAGACAGCTGTACCCACCAGGAGGAAATACAGAACTAACTCAAAAAACAGGCCACCCTGGTGGAGTCACAACATCAATAGGCTGTATAACAGAAGGAAGAAAATCAAGGCAAAAATTATGAGATGCAACACCCAGCAGGATAAAAACACTCTCATCAAACTAAACAAACAACTCAGAGGACAAATAAAGTCTACCAAAGCCAAATTTAAGGTGAATTTGGCCTCCCAGCCCAAGGACAACCACAAGGCATTCTTTACCTAAGTCTGCAGCCTTAAAGGCAATAAACAGTTGTGCGAAGAGCTCATTTTTAATGCAGCCACCTATACTGAGAAAATATATATAGCAAATCTACTGGATGACAAATTCAGCTCCAACATTACCCCTCTCCCCTCAACCTTCCCTCAGAAAATACCATCAAATATAACTTTCCCTGCTGTCACTAGGGAGCAGGTCCTTAATGCTTTCTCTAAGGCCAAGAACACTGCATCAGTGGGCCCAGACAATATCCCAGGATGCTGCCTAAATATCATGAAACATGCCCTATCAGGCTCTCTGGAATTTCTATTTAACTGTAGCCTCCAAACAGGCTTCATGCCTCATGAATGGAGAACAGCAACGGTCATCCCTCTGTACAAAAGTGGGCCATCTACAAACCCTGGAAGCTACAGACCCATAAGTCTCACTAGTCTCATTTGCAAAGCCATGGAAAGAATTATCATGGAAATGATCGGTAATAACATAAGAAACCTCCAGATGCTGGGTCCAACACAATTTGGTTTTGTTTAGGGGAGGTCATACCTACTCGGTCTGGTGAACTTTTTTGAGAAGGTTACCAAAGCAATGCATGAGGGCAAAATGGTTCACACTGCCTACCTTGACCTGGCCAAGGCATTTGACACAATACCCCACTCAGACATTGTTGACAAACTCAAGAAGTTAGGTGTAAATCCTTATGTCACGCAGTGCATACCCAGCTGGCTCACAGACAGAACCCAGTAAGTTAGAATTGGTGAGTCCACCTCTACAAAGAGGTGAATTAGGGATTGCTCCTTTTTGGCATTTACTTTTCTAAAGTCAAAGCCAGTGTTAATGGCATAAGGCATACAAATTTGCAGATTACTGGAAATTAGGAGCTGTCATAGAATCCCCCACCGACACAAATGTTCTCCAGGAAGGGCTGACACAGACAAATAACTGGTGTCAGAGCCATAGACTAAAACTAAATGCCAAGAAATGCATAACAGTATCCTTTGGGAAGTTATCCACGCTGGTAACTATCATATTGATAACACACCCCTAAGAGCGGACCCAGTAGTCAGGGACTTGAGGACATATATAAGCCGTAATTTAGCCTTTGACCAACAAGTGTCTGCAGTAGTGAAATCACTGTATGTTGTGAACTGATGAACAGAAATATAGCTCAAGGTCCAAGGAAGTCATTGTTCCACTGTATTCGGCATTCATCATATCTTTCATTGGGTACATTGTCCCCTTTGATATGTACCTATCTAGGCATATTCAACAACTGGAATGTACCCAGAGGTTCCTCACTAAAAAGAATACAGGGCATAAGTAACATTTCTTATGCAGACCACCTCAAGACACTATCCCTGTATTCTGTCTCTTGCAGGCTGTTCAGGGGAGATTTATGGCTGGCATACAAGGCATTGTCAGACCCCACCCTGATGGACATCCTACATATCCGCACAAAACAGCATCAGAATTACCCATTCTAAAGACTTAAACCTTGCCTTTGATATAAATAGAATCTGCTGGAGAGACTGATATGAATCCCTGAGACTACCCCTTCTGTGGAACAGGTTGCCTATCCATGTGAAGCAGAGTTCCTCCCTACCCCAGTTCAAGTGTAACTCAGACAGTCCCATGTGGAACAGGAAATTCATCCCAGGTTTGGCACCTATGTCTCTAATCAACACAGGCCTCTTCTTCTTCTTTTTCTTTCAGCTGCTTCCGTTAGGGGTCGCCACAACAGATCAACTGTTTCCATTTCTTCCTGTCCTCTGCATCTTGCTCTGTCACACCAACCACCTGCATGTCCTCTCTCACCACATCCATAAACCTTATCTTAGGCATCCCTCTTTTCCTGTTACCTGGCATCTTCATCCTTAGCATCTTTATTCCCAATATACTCTGCATCCCTCCTCAGCACATGTCCAAACCAAAGTAATCTTGCCTCTCTGGCTTTGTCTCCAAACCTTCCAACCTGGGCTGACCCTCTAATATACTTATTCCTAATCCTGTCCATCCTCCTCACACCCAGTGCAAATTGTAACATCTTCAACTCTGCCACATCAAGCTCTGACTCCTGCCTTTTTGTCAATGCCACTGTCTCCAACCCATATAACATAGCTGGTCTCACTACCCTCTTGTAGACCTTCCCTTTCACTCTTACTGGTACTCGTCTGTCACAAATCACTCATGACACTCTTCTCCATCCACTCCATCCTGCCTGTACTCTCTTCTTTAGCTCTCTTCCACACTCTCCATTACTCTGAACTGTTGATCCCAAGTATTTAAAGTCATCCACCTTCACCACCTCTACACCCTACATCCTTACCATTCCTCTGTCCCCGCTCTCATTCACACACATATATTCTGTCTTAGTCCTGCTGACCTTCATTCCTCTTCTCTCTAGAGCATATCTCCACCCCTCCAGGGTCTCCTCCACCTGTTTCCTACTCTCACCACAGATCCCAATGTCATCTGCAAACATCATAGTCCATGGGGACTCCTGTCTGATCTTGTCTGTCAACCTGTCCATCACCATTGCAAATAAGAAAGGGCTCAGAGCTGATCCTTGATATAATCCCACCTCCACCTTAAACGCATCCGACACTCCCACTGCAGACCTCACTGCTGTCACACTACCCTCGTACATACCCTGTACCACTCTTACATACTTCTCTGACACTCCCGACTTCCTCATACAATACCACAACTCCTCTATAGGCACCCTGTCATATACTTTTTCTAAATCCACAAAGACACAATGCAGCTCCTTCTGACCTTCTCTGTACTTCTCCATCAACACTCTCAGAGCAAACATTGCATCTGTAGTGCTCTTTCATGAAATGAAACCATACTGCTGATCACTAATCATCACCTCCCTTCTTAACCTAGCTTCCACTACTCTTTCCCATAACTTCATGCTGAGACTGATCAGTTTATTCCCTCTGTAGTTACTACAGCTCTGCACATCACCCATATTCTTAAAAAGTGGTACCAAAACACTTTTTCTGCATTCCTCAGGCATCCTCTCACTTTCCAAGATTTCATTAAACAATCTAGTTAAATACTCCCCTGCCATTTCACTTAAACACCTCCATGCTTCCACAGGTATGTCATCTGGACAAACAGCCTTTCCATTCTTCATCCTCTTCATAGCTATCCTTACTTCCTCCTTGCTAATCCACTGCACTTCTTGATTCACTATCCGCACATCATCCAACCTTCTCTCCCTCTCATTCTCTTCATTCATCAACCCCTTAAAGTACTCTTTCCATCTGCTCAACACACTCTCCTCAACCATAACGTTCCACCTGTGTTGTTGATCTTCATTCATTTTTGGCATCTCACCCTCCAAACCCCTCCTAAGGACTTCTGGAGGTTTGGACCTTTGTTTTGGAAGGTTGTTAGATTTCGGCTTAGGAAGGACTCCTGTTATCCTTCTTTACTTAGCTTCATACTAAGTCCTTTTGGCACCAGTTCTCTCTGTTTACATTCGCATAGATAACTATTTTCTAACTGCAATGCTACAATGAGGAAAGATGCCGTATGTTCATAGGTGTATATTAAGCTAACAACCACTGGGACCTTTATAAAACCTAGCCAAGCATCCCAAATGTATCCTATAATTTTATGTCTTAGAGGTTATTTAAATGGATATATGTAAGCCAGGGCAAGATTTACAGGCTACCTTTGTCCATTTGTGACATAAATGATAGACCTGGGTAGTATTTCAAATGTCCCTTCCAATGGTCCTTATTTCTTTTAACTAGGGTTAGGGAAGTGTGTTTCTCATGGGACGGGAAACCTGTTCCTCAGAAGGAGAGTTCTCTGTGAATCATGGCTGTCCCTATAACAAGTTGTATTTATGTCATAAACAAAGTTTAAATCCCTAGATTGAGTAATTCTGAAGTTATTCAATTTCCAGACATACAAAAGGTCCATCATAGTGGGATCCAAGGTTGCCTTGTATGCCAGGCATAGATTGCCTACCAACAGTCTGTAGGATACAGATTATAGAGGTAGGACTTTGAGATGATCTGCATAAGACATACTGTTTACTTCCTGTATTCGTTTTGTGAAGACCCTCTGCAGAATTTCCAGTTGTAGCATGTGCCTGGTCAGGTACATACCAAATGGGGCATTGTACTCAGTGGGTCATATGAGGGCCGAATACAGTGGAAAGTAACTTCCTTGGACCTAGATGCCATACCCTCACTTACTAGTTAAGCAATATAGAATGATTTCCTTACTTACTGCTTGTTTGAGGCTTCTTGCATATCACCGTGCTGATCTCTTACTCTACCCCCCATTCCACTGTCCCCACTTCGCTGCTGTTCCACACCCAATGTCATTCTCTCATTTGGTTGTTGTTCTTGTCCTTGTTCCTAGCAATAGCTAGCCCCATTTTCCACTGCATCCTATTTTTCCCAGCAACAGAGATTTACCTGACACCCAATTTCCTTATAAACTTACTGCAGGGCACTACTTCCTTTTATTTGCTTTCTTTGAACCCTTGTTTTCAATAGCCATTGGTTACAGGCTATTAGATTGTTTCTGCTGCTGATTCTCAGATTCAGATCTAGTCCTGCTCCGTTCTCCCTCTCTACGCCCAAGCTCATGGTGCTCCCCTACCCTACCCCCATTCCCACACCCCCCACATCAATTATATTTATACTTCACTAAACTGCAACCCGTCCACATTTACATCCATTCACACTCAACTTCCAATCAATCTCTAATTAAACCACACCTCCTGTTCCAACCCACTCTAAGAGACCAACTCTAATTAACCTGTTATTCTGTCATTTCCTCACACCCTATCAGTAGCTTTACAGCTATCCTACTAGCACAATATACCTCTAAACTCCAATACCAGCCCTCTCTAACAACTTCCTTCTGTCATCTACAATGTCTCTTATTACTAATACACTACTTTTCTGTCTCCCTACATTTCTGTCTGCTGCTACACATAATGTCACTTGTAACAATACACCTATCTCAAAAACCTACATCTATAATATCTACACAAATCCAAGTTTTTACAAACTACTCTAAGATATTTTCCAGTCTGTATGCATTAAACACACTTTTACAAACTAGACTAAAAATCTTTTCTAAACAAGAAAACACCATCAGCCACTTACCTTTGAATTACCACAAACCAAATATAATAGCTGCCACCAAAATCTGCTTAAAACTCTACATAAAAGACTCTGAATTCCTCCCCACAGGCATTGCTTGCTTAAGAACAGAGAGACCCTATAAAAAAGGAGGAGGAGTCACACTACTCTTTCCAAATACCTTCACTATTGTTCCTATACTAACTTAATTCTACAATTTTCTACAGCTGAAATTTTAATATATTTACTAAAAATTAATAACTGTAAGAATCTCTGCATTATAGCCCTATACTCCCCCCCCCCCCCGGTAATAACGTTCCCCTGTTAGAAGAAATTCTCACCGGGACATCAAATAATATAAAAAAATGAAACAATTATCCTGGGTGATGTAAACATTAATTGGCTAGATCTCTCCCACCACTTTCCTTCATCTAATATTAACCTGTTTAACTTTACTCAGCTAGTTACCAACACAACTAGACCCAACAAAAACAAAGGTAGTAGTTCCATCCTTGAGTAGATTCTGGTCTCTGATCCGAATAAGATCTCATCCACAGGCACATTATCTTACAGTATCAGTGACCACCTGCCTGCCTATATTCTGTGTAAAAGCACTCCATCTCTAAGTCAACACCAGTATTTTCAAACTAGAAATATCACCAATTTCAATCCAACAATCCTTAATGAAACTTAGAAAAACATCAGCTGGAATATAGTAAAATTCCTTCCCCATGATGAAGCCATCGAGTTCTTCAACTCAACATTTCTCAAGACCCTAAACAAACTAACCCCACTCTGACAAAAAAGAGTAAAAACGAACCATGCCATCTGGCTCACTAGAAACATCAAGCAACTCATTCATGGCTGCTTGGGACAAATCATGGAAACTATGGCAAAAAAATAAAAAAAAATCTTCTGATCTTTTACAATTCAGGCAACTCTGTAATCAGGTAAAGCGACTAATCATTAAAGACATAAAAGAACACTGCCTAAGTATACAAAATAACCATAAACAAAACCCAAAGAATTTATGTAACTCCATTTGAAAATGAAATGAAGCAGTGTTCCACTGTTCCACTTTCGACAAAGGTGGTTCCACTTTTCATTCTCTGATTGGCTCCAAAGTCATAATTATAACCAAGAGGCAAAGCGAGGGAGAAAGGGAGCCAAGCAGAGACAAGTTTGACCTTAGCAGGCAATCGGAATGCCGAGTAAAAGTCCATGGCTTCATGGATACCTATAGCGATAACCCTGTGGGGGTGTCTTCCTTTAACTGGTAACATTTTTCTTCCTTATCCTATATCAGATAAAGCAAATGTGACATAACAGCACAGTGTAAGAAAGCAAACTTTGACAAAGATCATATTTTTAAACTAACCTGTAAATTCAAATACATTTGTTTTTTTCATGTCTACATTTTCCGTTCTTGCCTGAGCGAGAAAGAACAATTAGTTTTTGCACTGTCAGTTTGTTAGCTCTCAGGTGTAACACCTGGAGAGAGAAATCTGAGATGCAGTAACTCTTTCAAGGCTGGAGATAAGATTGTGGAGGATGTACTATTGACTGTAGTATACGGATTCTGAAAAGAACCAACAGCGTAACCTCACTCTAAAGATTCTTGAACTGAAAGTGCATATTTAAATAAACAGTGCTTACATTTTCTGCAAGTGAATATATATTTCTTGTGTGGATTCCGTCCAAAAACTGGTTACTTGGAACACAAGAAATAGGATTCTTATACTGTTTTGACAGTGAAGCAGCCAAGACTAGATGCACAAAACAACACAGCTGCATGTAGAGTTTGACACACCTGTTGTTTCATGACTGCTTGCAAAATTTGATGTTAACCTGCAGTATACTGAAATATAAAAATGAATTAGAGAAAATAACATATAAAATACAAATAAGATAGAAAAATAAAATCAAGAGCATAAAGGAACAGAAGAAAAGTTTGACCTTACCTAGATGTTAGATGTTTTTTAAAAGTGCATAGAGCAATGCCTTTTATAGGGTAAATAATGTTATTGGGAATCAGTGCATGTGTTTGTCTAATTTTGAAACTTTCATTTCCAATCCTGACTTACTTCTGACTGCGGTATTTACTGGAGCATTCTCAAACCACTAGCAGGTATATTTTACAAGTCAATACACTTTGTAAAGCATACAAATGCAAAAATATCTTAGCATGTTTTTCCACCGTTTGTTGGCATATGATGAACATAACAAGATGCACCTTCTTCTGTATGGGGGGGGGGGGCAAAGGCACAAAATCAGGAATGATTTTTAAATATTGCTCTTATGCACTTGAATGTAGCAGAATTACAGGTTTGTGCATCAACCTATATTTTCTTAACATCATGAATTGTGGCTCTCTAAAGTCTCACAGCTGATTTGCTATTAAAGATAACCTGATAGCGAGCACACACAGGGGATACCAACTTAGGCAATAAGTACGTTTTCCTTCATACTTTATTTCCCTTGAAGCACAAATACGGATGAACTGTTCCTACTGTTTTAAATTCCCCTCTCCATACCTCTCAAATGTCCAGATTTTTTGCTTCATATTTTTATTTTTGGTTTCTAATAAAACTTGGGTTTTTCTAGCAAATCACTGAGGATTTAAGTCATTAAATAATCACATGCATTTGAGTTTCAGACTTCATATACTTTAGAAAATGAATGCTAACACACATTCTGTTGTTCTAACAACCTTTAATATTTAAGCTTTTCCTTATTTTTTGGTCCTTTGCCCACCCCCACCCCCATACCTCTCAACTACATATTTTATGAGGAACAGACCAAAAATATGAGGCAAAAATGTAGACATTCTGCAAAATTCTGGGCAGTTGAGAGGTATGACAAGTGTAAATGCATATGTGTATGTGTGTGTTTGAGCTTTTCTATGTGAGGGAGCCACTTTCTTTTTGCTTCTACATCTGTGTGTGTGCTTATATGTAAATGTTTTTGTCTGCAAGAGAGTATGAGTCTATTATTACATAATTACATAGGATATATGTTGCTCGAAATGCCATGATCATGGTCAAGTACACGTTTCGTGCATTTTGACTGTTTGCCACACATTGCTATGGTCTGTGTTCCACATTGGCCTCTTAGCAGGTTGGGGCCTATGCTTGACTTATCCACAGGTGTTCCCAGGGCTCCATACTAGGGCTTCTTCTTTTCAATATTTTCATGTGTAACTTTCACTTCGTTGTTAGTCAAAGTTCTGTAATACAATATGCAGATGACTCAGCCATTACCTGCTCTGCCAACTCCACATCAGAACTCCAGCAAAATACCCTTACATCTACCAAAACATGGATGACCAACAACCATCTTGCCGTAAACCCTAACAAAACCAAACTCATATTATTCATCCCCAAGAAAACCACTCTCCTAAAAAAGGCTGAATTCACTATACATTCTCAAAACAAAACTATTATTGAGGTTGTATCCCATACAAAACTACTAGGTATTATCTTAGATGAAAACCTTACATTTGACCTGCATGTGCACAGTAGTATAAAAAAAAAAAAAACACATCAAAAATCGGGTATCTTCTTTAGACCTAAACACTTCATTAAGCACTCTGCAAAACAAACCCTAGCCTTAGCCTTTCTTATACCTTCTCTCTTATATGGTGCTCCTCTCCTTACCAACATCCACTCCTCTCTGAAAACCCAGCTTGAGAACTGTTAAATAAAATTGCCAAATTCACAACTAACTCAAAAATACTCCTCCCATCACTGTTCCTCCTTAATACTTATTGAATTGGCTTGAACTCCCATATTACCTCACATACTTACAATTAACTACAGCACACACAATTATCTTCATTTCATCAGACTGTCCAGACCTTTCTTCTATACTTACTCATTACTACCCAAACAGGCCTCTTAAATCCAAGAACCAACTTCTCCTGAAAGTAGAAAAACCAAACCTTCTAGCTGGGCAGATGCTCTATTCTTTCTCTATTGCCAAACAGTAAAATGCCCTCCCATTACAATTAAGGACCACCAGTAATGCCTCTTCTTTTAAAAAATCTCTACAGCAACACCTCTCGTCTTTTTGGCACTGCATATGTTCCAGTCTTGCACCACCCAAAACTTGAGTTTTCCAGTTTCACCACTACTACCAGCTCTATTGACTTACTCCTCTCTATTTAAACTCCACTACCTATTAGTATGACTATTATAAAAATATCACCTAGGCCTACTTTTTTTCCATATGGTCTTGACATC